>NW_009616787.1:37704-38056 GCF_000690535.1 Cariama cristata
GGAGCTGGCAGCCTGCAGGAACCTACAGGCCCCGTTAATTATGCGCTATCGTCATGTTGCTGTATTGCATCTAGCATATTCCACAGAAGCTGTTTAAAACGCTACATCAGGAGCTCAACATTCAGCAGTTTCGGGCGCGTGCTAAAGTTGCGCACAGCTTTAATGCCCGCTCGAGCCGCCGCAGGACCTCAGCATAACCTTGTATGAACAGACCACACCGCGAGATTTAAATCTGAGATTTAAACCACGCGCTGACCAACATTTCATTCTGATCGGTTTAAGTCTGGCAAAGTTTAAAGCAACCAAAGACGGGGTCATCACACAAGCATCATCCCGGAGCTGATATGACTGC
>NW_009616787.1:38087-41551 GCF_000690535.1 Cariama cristata
AGATGAAGTTTCTGCTCTTGGCTCCTTTGAGCTAAACCCAAGCCTGACAGGGAGGTGCTCGACATCGCTGTGGGCAGGCGTTGCCATTTACGCTGCCTGTGAGCACGCAGGCACCCCAAGCTATACTTTGAGCAACCGAAATTGTCGTTACTTCCCTTAAACAGCTCACGTTGGCGCTCCCCTGCGTGGCACGGGTGATGGCGGCAGAAGAATCGTTGACAATCTGGTGCTTACCAGTCCCAGAGACTTTGAAAATCGTATTTTCCCAGGCTGAGCCACCGGACACAGCCTGGCCAGAGCCTCCATCCCAGCGCTGGCACCCCCGGCATGCCGGCACAAAGAGCCCCTCGGCAGCCCCTCTGTACCGGCCCTCTTTCACGATCAGATCCTGCCTTCCAACAGCAGCCCCCTCCCACACACACGGCGCTCCTGGTTCCTGGCTTTTTTTCTCTTTTTTCCTTTTGACACTAAGCAATACCAGTCCAAAAAAATACGAAGCCAATAATCGTAAGTACTTGCAAATCACAGCAACGCTGTAACCGCTGATTATTTTCATTGCAAGAAGCTGTTTATGAGATTGTAAGCCCACATTAA
Source organism: Cariama cristata (assembly GCF_000690535.1). Classification (NCBI taxonomy): domain Eukaryota; kingdom Metazoa; phylum Chordata; class Aves; order Cariamiformes; family Cariamidae; genus Cariama; species Cariama cristata. Next base: position 38,682 of record NW_009616787.1, read on the forward strand.
GAGATGATACTTTAAGGTCTCATACTTTGAATTGGTTTTTTAAAAATTAATAGAAAAACCCAACGGGGGCCCGCTTTCTCAACGCATGTGAGTTAGCGTCATTGCAGCGATAGCAAACGCAGCCACGCTAGCTAAACCATCGGCAATTTGCCCCAGAATTGCCAGCACTTGGCCTTCAGCACAAATCCTCACCCGTCTAACTTCTGTAATTGCTTACTAATAACCTACACACACATCTTCCAGAGAGCGAAGGCTGTTTTTTCTATGCCCAGACTGCACTGCCCTGGTCCAAATGAAACTTCATACGTGGGGAGAGAAGAGGAAGGTTTGATTCTCCAACTATTTCACTTCATCGAAGACGCTACTCAACTGCACCCCGAGATGTTGGGCTCAAGCCCATAACCCCGCCAGCCAGCCAAGCCAAGGCACGGCACCGGCGGACCTGCCGCACCGACTGTCCCCACCTGCCCGGTGACACGGAGCTGGACCTCAGGACTCTTTCACTCCTCAACTGCAAACACCCATTTTGATAACTCAGGCAGCAGCTCTTCTGCCACACATAAAATCATTATTTAAAACTGGGAAAAAAGAAGGGGGGAAAAAAAAAAAAGGAAAAAAAAAAAAAAGAGAAAGCGTGAAACGTAAGGGAGGTCAGGGGTGTGGGAAGCACATAACGAGGTCTCATTTGGCCAGGCACCTCGAGGATTTCACCTGCAGGATCTGCCACCTAATTACCCAGAAGAGAGGCTCCCCTACCCCCCCAAAACCCAGCGGCACACCTCCCTTGCCCCGCACCACGTCACCAACTTCTCTCACCCTTCTCCTTCCCCGGGAATTCGGGTCTCTTTTCCCAACTGAAATACGCTCTACCACTGCCCATCTTGGGAATTTACACTTTGGCATCATCAGTGGGATGAGTCTCAAGCATTTATAATATGAATACATTCTCTGTTTAAAAAAACAAACCACGCAAGGTGGGTGGTGGTTTTTTCCTTGCTCCTACTAAGCCAAAACCCCAGCCACTTTATTTTCCTGTCTTTCTCACGCACCGCTCCCTAATTCCCCCTCCTCATAACTATCCACACTGCCTTAAAGATAAATCATGTCCCACAATTCATGAGCAGCTTCAATTACCAAATCACTAGAAATCACAAGCACACCTGAGGGCTGGATATGGTTCTTTTAGCTTTTATAATTTCATACTTGGCAAAGAAAAATGTCTTTGCAATGAACTGATAAAAATTGGGCATTTATCAGCATAAAGCGTTCAAATGAACAAGGCAGAGACAAGTACGGACTTCAGGTTTAGAACAGAGCATCACACTCAATTACAACTCATGTGAAGATTTAGAAACACCTACCAAAAATCCCTTATTAAACAGATAAGGTATTTAAAAAAAAATTAAAATCCCATAAACTCAATTCAAGGGCCACACTAAGGCCTGAGGTTCGTTGCTGCTTAAGTGTCAGGTGTGTCGTCGTTTATAGAGCCTGTAAAATGCAGGCAGTGGGAGTACCAAAGCGAACTAAAGGAAGCGAACTGTGGGTAACACAGATCCCTTAACCATTACCTTCCAAATCCCCGAGCGAGCCCTCGAGCAAGCCCATGTGTTTAAGGGGAGAACGTCCTAGAAACTGATAGAGGGCATTAATACAATCAATGCTCTAGGATGTCTTCAGAGTTAGTAGCTGAATTGTTGAAATGGCTGAATATTGCACAAAACCCGTAAATAAAGGTATTTGTCTAGCTGTCCGTAGGCATTTTTTTTTTTTTGCTTGGTGGGGAGCGGACCGGCTTGAAGAAACCAAACAGAACGATTGCAGCAGCAACACTCAAATAATACACCGAGCCGACGCTAGACAAAAGCCGTGACTTGACAGGAGCTGCAGCACGCTCCCGCACCTGGCTGGAGGCGAACGCCACCTTCCACAACGCTAACGCCTTTGGTTCGTAAAGGTCTAGGAAACTCACTCTGATAATTGCTTTAATGATAGATATTAAACCGACTGCAACATCTAACCGTCTCAGCGGCCGCCGATGTAAGAATCCACATAACTGTAACACAGCAGCCTACTGCAAGTATGAATCTACTGACACGTACTCTGATTGCAAGCATCTGTAGCAGAGATCTCATAGCAGCGAAGGCAAAGGCATTTCTAAAGTCCAGGAGTAAAAAAAGTTAAAAACCGAGGCAACCCCAAAAACAATTCTTGAAAGCAAATTCAAATGGCAAGGGGAAAGAGGAAAACACGACTCTTATTACATCAGAGAAAATGTGAAAAAAAATCAAGGCAAGGCTCTCCCCACCCAAGCCCAGACCTAGGTCGTTAGGGGTTCTTCTCCCCACCCAGGCCCAGACATAGGTCGTTAGGGGTTCTCCCCCCCCCTTGAGAAGAGGGTACCACATTCAAACAAAGTTAATGTATTTTAGGGACTTGCTGTCTTGGGCCCACCCCTTTCTTTCATGGAACAGCAGAGTTATCGCTGCAAGACCCCCCTCGTTACAACGGACAGACATCAAATTTGGTCCCCCTCAACTAAGCAGGGTATTTCCCTGGACCAGTTTGATTTTTAGAAGTTCTCTGCAAAGGCTGTAGGTGTTCATTGCGAGGGCACACCTAACCAACAGAACCAGAGCCAGTTTGTTTCGAGAGACAAAAAAAAGCCATCAGGTGAGTACTCTCGATTACTGGTTATCCAGGCAAATTTGAACCTGTGATTTAGAGGTGAAGAGCTCTCTATCCCATTACCAGTCATAAAGACCATCTGGTCCCCTACTCCCTGATTAAAAAAAAGAAAAAAATAAATGGTGCATGCAGTGCATCATCTATCAGAATTAATCCAACTCAGTTTGATGAGTGCTTTTTAG
>NW_009616787.1:41582-41832 GCF_000690535.1 Cariama cristata
GGGGGGAGGGAAGTAACAATGATTCTGGGAAAGCAGTCAGTTGGGGAAAGATCCCAAAACACTCCATCCATTTCAGCTTCACGACCACCTTTTCCTCTTCGGGACTAAAACCAGGAGCCAACCGGGAGGACTTATCAGCCGCTGATTTCTGTGCCGCTACCCACCCGGCTCTCGGGTGGATTTCCTTCACCCCACCGCCCACCCTTGGACAAAGAGCCGCTATTGTCCCCGGCTAGAAACGCTCCCCATA
>NW_009616788.1:0-10942 GCF_000690535.1 Cariama cristata
AGAAAAAAAGCTGGGTCAAATTTTAAAGAATAGATGCAGGATGTCTTGTTTGCAAGCATTCCCTACCACAAGATACTGTCAGATCTCTGCTGCTGCAGATGATAGCTCTTCTACCAAGGTGCAGTTTGAACAGCTGTATCTGCTTTTCTTCCTCTACATTTCAAAGCAAGATTGCTTTGACAAAGTCCCTGTTTGTAGGAAAGAGCTTCCTGACTCTCTGTTTCTTGTACAGGAAAGACTTTTTGTCTTTTATATTTCGATTATGTCTCAGATATTTGAGGAGTATATGAGAGCAATGGATGATTATCACTTCATTTCTAAGTGTTCAGAAAATTATTTAAGTGATACTAGAGTAACAAAAATCTCCCTGTCAGTCAGTGCTCAGGGGCCAAGGAAGAACGACAAGAAAATTACAGGTCCAAATGGAAGAACAGGTAAATGCTGCAATAAAACAGGGTTCTATGATATAATTTTAAGTTTCTTCTCTCTCTTCGTGATAATAAATAATAACAAAAACACCTCAATAAATTCGCAGCTAAAATTGAATTACAGCTAATGCGTAATTTTCCAGTCAAATCTTGTTATTTCATCAAACCCAGATTTTGGTAAACTACTTGTCCTTTCAAAAAGTCTGTCTCAGATTATGCAGTACTCCTTAGGCTGAGAGGAAGACTTCCACAAGATTGTTCATGACTAGAGCAAGGAAGACAGACAGCACAAGCCCACCAGGGCATTAAGTGCTAAATTTTCAAATTTCGTTTGATATGCATGGTTTGTGTCTACTTTAGTACTTAATTTCAGAGGAAAAATGTTATTCTGAAGTTTATCTCTATGTAACTAGTGACTGCACATTGGTTCATTTCTGATATGTGTGAAAAAGCTGCTTTTTGGAGCACGCTAACGCTGAACCTCTGCTCCAGGCATTCACCAAATGCACCCAGCCCCTCATAAGGATCCAGGGCTGTAACTAAACCTTACACAACCTCAAACCACATCTCTGATAGCAACATTTGGTCCAGCAAACAGGACCAAATATGATCTGAAGTAAGACCTCCAACAAGCACACAGTACAGATGCCAGGGTCTCAGCACAAGCTGCTCCAGTCTCTGATTAGATAACCACCCAGATGGGAAGTTAAGTCTCTAAATCCAGCCTCCAGCCCAGACCAGATTCAGCAACGAATTAAGACCAGGTGTTTCAGCCCTGCTGAAGTCAAGGCTTGAAAATCTCTGAAGACAGAGACTCCATAGCTTCTCTGGGCAACCTTTTCCAATTTTGATCCTTTCCTATTGCACCAAATTGCTTCTTCATGTAAACATAAACACAAGAACAGCCAGGCATTAGAAACTTTCATGACATGAAAAATTTTGTATTGCAGGGCCCTTTTTCCATTACCTTTACTCGCCCTGTAAAATAGCAATGGATACTGCTTTTTGCAAGTCAAGGTATGTGTGGGTGTAATTGAGTTTGTGTTTCACCTTCTTTAAGTAAGATATGGCATTTCAGAGGATTTATATAGCCAAATTCTGCTTTTGTTGTGACAGTTAATTTTCTCTGCACACCTTTGAACAATTCCATCAATAATGCTGCTACACAAATGGTCATTTATATCAGTGGAGTTTAAGGTTAGACAAATATTTGTCATAAATGTCATATGTTTAGTGTCCCTGCCCCAGGCGAAGGAGTGGTCTAAATTTTTAATTGATTTTCTCCAGACTTTATTCTGAGCCTGTGACATACCACTTCAACTCAGAATTGTCCTGATCCAACTCTGGTTTCACTGGAACTGGAGTATGAAGAATAAAGATGCATCCTATGTTTTGCAGCGTGCAATAATATTTGATGAAGTTGAATGTCATGTTTATTTAAAGAGCGAGGTTAATCGCAAAGGGGGTTTATAACAATCATTTTCCTTCAGCATGTGGAGGAGTCATGTAAACCAACACAAGACATACAGCATATCTGTACTTTTCAGCCTCTCTTTCAGCTAGCATTTTAGAAGAAAAACAACAAAATGGCCCATCTTGTTAAACACTCATTCAGATTTCTTTCTGTGTATGATGGGCTTCCCACAACTGTTACATAAAGTACCAATTGAAACCAGCCCTGTCATATATACTTGTACAAAACATGAACAGTGCTAAATACTTTAAAGTGAATCAATTTCCAGTGAAAGTGTTTTAACCTCCTTTTAGGTCAAGAAGTAACAATTTTCCAAGCTCACTGTAACCTGAGAATTAATCCTAAGAGGCAGGTGTGCACTGCATACTTCATTTGGTCTGTGAAATTTATTGAAAATACTCTTTCTCAGAACTGTACTTGGAGCTTTGTATTATAAATTTTAGGTGTGGTTCCTCTAACTTGTACTCTAAGTTGCATTCAGAGCTGATTTCTCTCAGATCAACTAGAGGATTTACAATTTGCAATCTCTTCCTTTGTTAAGAATATAACAACAGAATGAGCAGCAAAACATGACAGGGTATGCTCATACATATAAAACTTGGGTACACTGCTGAAGTAATTTGCAAGTAAAAATATGCTCTCTTTGTGCATTCACAAAAGTAGAGTATTTATGAAAATGACATTCTGGTTTTAGTCAATCAAGGGGTTTTTGTGTTGAAATTCTATTTCTAGTTGCATTGCATTCAAGATTCAGTACATTGAAGAGTAACAGCACAAAAATCATGGCTCACACTGTTGACCCCATAAACAGCTGGTGGTGCAAGGCAAAAAATATTAATTCTTACAGTAGTTTGTCAGGTGACTTTAACCATGCTAGTATCAGAATCCTTCATTCCACAGATCAATGAACTATTGTTACTATTCCTCTTATATCCCTGTCAGTATGTTTATTATTAATCATAGGAAATGTTTTACTTCCTTCATAAAACAGCCATTTGTTCTTTATCCTTAAACCATTTATTCCCAGAGATGAATATCCCCTATCAGTAACTGAGATCAGGTGTTTGGTGTAACATAAGGCTTTGTACTAGTGGAATATTTTTTAATTGATTGGATGGTGCCATTTTTTTCCTTTTAGTAATGAAATAAATTAGTAATCGCAGCCTGTGGTCCATGGACAATCAACCTACAGAGAATTCACTCATTGCAGGGTACTCCCCACATTTTTAACTCTAGAGTTTCACAAAATGTAAATTCAGGGGAAAATATTCAAAAGGGGCAGATGAACTTGTGAAGTTGTGTAGGAGTTGGCCAGCTAGCTTTCAGTGGCGACTTTAAAATCCTCTCATGAAAATGTTTGCAGTTTTTTCTAAGGTCTTTTTTTCTCATTGAGGTTATGACCGTAATAACTCCAGAAACATAATGAAATCTACTCTGTACTCCAAGCATGAGTCACAATACTTGCTCTACTGAGTCAAGAGAATGCCAAAAAACTCAAGTGATAGGGAAAGCACTGGTATGGTAGACCCTTGAATGGACTGATTGCAGAGATAAAGTTCCCATTATGGAAAGTTTTTAGATCTCAAATTTCACATATATTAAAGCACAAACTGAAACATAACACCACCAACAGGTCAACGGAATGTAAACACCAGTTTTAAATACATGGAGTGCTACTACATCTTAGTCATTTAACCTTATAATTACTTTATGCCGCATATAAAATTTGTGCAGATTCCTTGCAATAGTGAATCACAGCAGCATCACCAAAATTTGGCTGAACATTTCCCTCTAAGTTTCTGCATCTGTTCACAAGCTCCACATTGACATGAGTGGAATTTGTTAGTTCATTTCCTTTCCCTCTGCAAGGTATGTGACGTTTTGTCCATTCACAAAAAAAAAAAACAAAAAAAAAAACCACAAAACAAACAAACAAAAAAAACCAACAACACACCACCTTCCTTTCTCAAACAGAATTGCTAATCTGTAGTTGTAATCTTTGTATTAACACATAACATACAACCCTTATTCCTGATGAGCACCCTTGGTCTGTGGTACTTTTATTTCTTTTTATGTGGAGATATGTCATCCAGTCAGCTTAAGACTTGTGTGTGTGCATGCGTTGATCTCATACAGTAGATCTAATTCTTTATTTCTAAGAAAATAAGTTTAAGAATGGCCTGTGCTAGGAAAATAAACTGTTGACCTTGCAAACCACGTGAAAAGTTCCTGCCAGTAAGAACAGAGGAGAATGAGTTTTCATATACCTTCTCTTTCTTGAATTTCCTTTCCAAAACATATGTGCTCTGAATTGAGGATACTTTGCTGTCAATGAAATACCAGTAATGGATGAAGATACCCATTACTGAAAGAAAATGAGAATACAGCCTGTTACTTCATGAAAAATGTTCCTACTTCTAATCTGTATCTATTTGCCTGCTGATTCCAAGATCCTCTGCTGCACACACACACACATACCTACAAAGCAATCAAAATATAAGTAAATATATTTTCAAGCCACAGTTGAAATTTGTGATTTTCATTAAAAGTTACTGCTACCTGCAGAGCAAATCTGGCAGTTCTTAGCCAAAATTCTCTGTAGTCATTTCAGAATATTTCATCAACAGTGTCATTATGGACTGTAGTTAATGCATCTTTTATTATAATCTTCTAGTGATAGCCACTTTATCATGCCTCTACTAAAATTCCTGAATTTTAGCTCACTGATTAATTTTCAAAACTCTAGTATTAAAAGGAGTTATCATTATAGATTAATGTACTTGAAATACTTCCTCAGAATTTACAGAGTTTTGCTGCCTGTCTTCTTTGAAATTAACAGTTAATTAGAACATTGTTATGCGCACCTCTGGGAGCTATAAACATGTCTGAAAGTATTTTGGTTTACTTTTTTTTCCTTTCTAACCAGTTATCCTCAGTTTTCACTAAATTTCATGTCCCTCAATGCAATTAATATGTAGAAAAGATAGCAAAGGGATGAAGAAATGTAAACCAAATGCAAATGAAGTGTGGAAGAGGCTAAATATACCTCATATAAATGTACTACATGTCTACTGGTTCATATATGTGCCACATTGCAAAGCGGATGTAAAACACCAATGTGAATCACTGTGTATAGTACAGGGAACTTGGAAAGCATGTCCATGGTTTTCTGTTACAGGAAATGTGCTTAAGTCTCAACTTGTCTTGACACTGGAGAGGTTGGACTGCGGTAGAGCCAATGGTCCAACCTGGGCCCTTAGGTTGTTTCCACAGAAGTAAACTTCTCCTTACCGTTTAGTTGTTGGCATATCCCTGTAGCCTTACCAACATTCACTTCCCAAATAACTTTCAGGCGTGGCTGTGTGACTGCATATGTCAGGGATTGTTTCGAATATCACTGCAGGTGAGACTGAACTGTCCTCAGAGAAAATCCCAAGCACAAATACAGGCTGGGCAGAGAATGGATTGAGAGCAGCCCTTAGGAGAAGGACTTGGGGCTACTGGTTGATGGGAAGCTTGACCTGATCCAGCAACGTGCGCTTGCAGCCCAGAAAGCCAACCACGTCCTGGGCTGCATCAAAAGCAGCATGACCAGCAGGTCGAGGGAGGGGATTCTGCCCCTCTGCTCCGCTCTGGTGAGAACCACACCACCACCACCACCCCCCTCCACAGTACTGCCTTCAGCTTTGGGGCCTCCAGCACAAGAAGGACATGGACGTGTTAGACCAAGTCCAGAGGAGGGCCACGAAGATGATCAGAGGGCTGGAGCACCTCTTCTCTGAAGACAGGCCGAGAGGGTTGGGGTTGTTCAGCCTAGAGAAGAGAAGGCTCTGGGGATACCTTTGAGCAGCCTTCCAGTACCTAAAGGGGGCCTACAAGAAAACTAGGGAGGGACTTTTTACAAGGACATGTAGTGATAGGACAAGGGGAAATGGTTTTAAATTGGAAGAGGTAAGATTTAGATTAGCTATTAGGAAGAAATTTTTCACTGTGAGCATGGGGAGGCACTGGAACAGATTGCCCAGGGAAGCTGTGGATGCGCTGTCGCTGGAAGCGTTCAAGGTCAGGTTGGATGGGGTTGATCAATCTGGTCTAGTGCAAGATGTCCCTGCCCACGGCAGGGGGGGTGGAAAAAGATGATCTTTGAGGTCCCTTCCAACCAAACCGTTCAATGATTCTGTGGAATGGTAGAACGTACCCACACTGGTGGAAGTCTTGACATGCACTTGTACTCAGGGCCAAAAACCAGAACATACCCTGTTTTATTTATTGGTGGGGAGGGAGGAGGAGAGAGGGAGGGAGGGGAGAGAAAGAGAGACTGACAGACAGAAAGACAAATAAACTAGTATAGACATATTAATTTGGAGCTGATGGAAAGCAGCAGGATATAATATTGGCTAAGGCTACCTTAGACTATGTTTTGATGGAAATATTCCAAAATCACCTTTATGGGGTTCACATATTTCTCCGTTTACCGAGATATATTTTGAGACTGGTTTTGATCTTACCTACTATACGGTATCCTAAATATTATACCTGAATAGACTGACACGAATGTGAAGTGACTCCTAATGAAATTTCAGTGCATAGCATTCATGTGCAAAGAGTTAAAGAATAGTCAGTAATGGAGTACAAAAATGCAAAATTCCAGAGAGGATCTTAGCTCAGGAAAACACAAAATCTGCCGCTGATTAACAATGCCAAAAGCAAGATGAACTACGATTTTTGTAGGTATCCTGGCTTTTAAAAAAAGCTAAGTAAATAAATTTCCATCCTGCTATAGTGATAACAGTTAGGCCTACTAGGATAATAATGGGCTTGTTGCATTTTATCTAATCAGATTGAACTTTTGTTGTTTACAAATTACAGTAAATACCTTTTTTCTTACATACAGTCACTGCTGACAAGAAAAAAAAGAAACAAACCTTTGATCTCTGTTAAATATATATTTAAAAATATATAGGAAATCTTGTCTCCCAGAGATTGACTGACTTCTGTTTTTTCTGGTGCATATGGTTTGTGATGGCTGAGATAATTCTTCACTTGTAGGTTGTGGGAGGTCGGCACCTGACATTCACTGGGAGTAAGGATGAAAAATTTTTTACATGGTTTAGAGTCCTTTCTCAAGTTTTCATTTTTTACAGCAATGGCAAAAACTATAAAATATGTAATACTATGAGAAGGTAGTAAGAAAAAAAAAGGATACTTCTTTCCTACATATGTTTCTTTCTTTCATCATCGGCTCATCGATAAATGGTCCATCTAAAACATCTAGTGCATAATAGGTGATAAAGTGAGCAATATTACATCGTATCATTGAGGTAGGGCATGAAAAAGTGAGGTTTTTCTCTTTGCTGGTTACACATTGCAGAAAAATTATTACAATTTCTCACCCCAAAACTGTTAAGGTCAGACTCAACACTTTTTTTAAATAACGTTTCAACCATTTATTTTCTAGAAAAGACTTTGACGTGTAAAAGTAGGTATCGTTTATTGCTGTAGGCCTTCAGAAAAGGTAGTATTTAGTGTATAAATAAACTTCTTTCTTTCTTCTACTAATGATTCCAGATTCTCTCTATATATATCTCTGCATAAATATAAAGTAAGTCCACTGAGTTCCCTGATTGCGCGTAACTGGAATCATCTCCCTCTCTCAAAAAAAAAAAAAAAAAAAAAAAAAGAAGTTTACAATTATGAACCTATATTTTCTTCTGACCAAATAGAAGAGTATTTTTTTAGCTGAGTAACTTTTCAGAATAAATTGCACACATGCATTTGGGAGGAAGAGTGAAATAGCACTGTAATTGTCACTTTAAAGATGTGCCTGGAAATCATTAGAAATCAATCTAGAAACATTAAATATAGTGTCACTGCATTTACGTCTTTGAAATAGCATGAAAACCCAATGCTGTTTCCTTCCTCTAAGATCATTTGAAATCACATGAACCTTCTCCCTTTCAGGAGACAAATATTTTCATATCACATATAGTATATTGTTTATTGATAGTATTCTGTTAAAAGGTACTGGATAAGAGAACCTGGATAGTCATTTCAACTATTCCATATTTAAAAGCTGCCTCCAAATTTTATTTCAGATAAATTTGTACAGGGCTTATGAAATGGTCTTGATTATAAAAATTATTTTATACCTCAAGGTATGAAACCTTTTAGAATTATTTTTATTTGTCGAATTCCAAAAGTTCTGATTACATTTTCAAGTACATTTCCATATTTTTGAGAAACAACTAATTAAGTCTTTGAATTCCTCTTTTTTGCATGTTTTTCAGTGTTTATTGTCTTTTTTCATCTCAAAAGCATAGCATTTCTTCTTCAGCTATATATATATATGTTATCTTATTCAACTAAGCTCTGAAAACTTTTCAGTGAAGGAAAACATTAACACAGGCAAAAATAAAACCCAGATATAACTTCTTTATATTGGACTAGACTAGACTAAACTAGAAGAGACTAGACTAGATTAGAACAGAGTAGTTGGAAGGGACCTACAGCAACCATCTAGTCCAGCTGCCTGACCAGATTAGGGCTGACCAAAATTTAAAGAATGTTATTAAGGACATTGACCAAGTGCTTCTTAAACACTGACAGGCTTGGGGCATCAACCTTCTCTCTAGGAAGCCTGTTCCAGTCTTGACTACCTTTTTGGTAAAGAAATGTTTCCTAATGTCAAGCCTAAACTGCTAATGTCAAGTTTGAATCTCCACTGTTGTATAAATAGTCATCTGAATAAATAAGGAAGGAACACAAATTGGGGTCAATAACTTGCCACTCTAAGTCAAAAATTGTATTTCTATTATTGAAATTTCAGAATTTTTGTTTTTATGAATGGTCCGGACCACACTGATATATGTTAGTCAATACACTGCAGACGTAGCTACTGACTTGGAGCATTTGGGAACCTTTCCAAAGTCCTCCTATTTTTTTCTACTTAAGCCATGCAGTAAGGAAGAAAGAAATTATCAACAGCTGACATAAATTCCCTCAAGCAATGTCTGCCTTGAGCCTTACCATGCAGCTTTCCATCCTTCTGCATCTGCAGTTTTCATTATCGTTACACTATTGTAGAGCTCAGAGGAAAATGGCCCTCTTTGCATGTAGTACATGGTCTAAGGTTGAGTCTGAAGTCCTTGAGTAGAAGCATTGCACTACAAAACAGTCTTACAGTTTTTAGCCTTAAAAATCACTAAATTTAGGTTGACAAAGCCATTAAGATTCCTCAGTGAGGAACTGTCAAGCTGTTAGCAATGCCAGAAGACCACAGCTTATTGTCCATTGAAGTCTCAGAATCTTTTCTAATAAGCAGTTAGATCAAGCCCTCTCCAGTGCTTCTGCTATGAAGCCTCTTTACACCTCAGTACCTCTGGGAATGTTATGAGCAGAATAATGTGGAAATAAATACTTGAGGATAATTTAGAGGCTAGGATGGCCTTGGCCGCCTTAAGGTTTAATAGGACTGTTGGGGGTCCAGCTGTAGAATCCTTGTTACTGCAGTTGTACCAAGTTTGCTCATGGCTCCAATTTGTTGCTAAAGAAAATTCAGAAACAGACAAAAGAGAAAATTACTAGCGAGGACATATTTTGTTGAAGTAAGTAATCATTGTTGTTATGGTTATGAAAGACATGGCTGATATGTTGGGAGAAAGCCATAAAGTTGGGTTCTTCTTCATAATGTGAAAAACCTGAAACACTGATGTTCCAGTGACAAAGGACTTCTGCTAGCCAGCATGCTGAATGTTCATCCTCATCTTCTTGACTCCCTGTTCCTCTGCACTGTAACAGCAGCCAGGGAGTTCAGTTGAATACTATCGGTTGTAGCATTCTTTCAGGATAAGGGAACTGCCTTTCTCCCCTTGTCACTGTCAGTAAAGCTGAAATACCATTCTACCTCCAATATCTGACTGGGCTCCAGTTGTGACTTCAGGGAAAGAAAATGAAACATACAAATATTGATTTATAGCAGCACATCCCGTTACATCTATCCACAGCATGAGTAACACAAACCTACAAATGCCTGTGATCAGAGTGGGACTGCAACAACTGTGCAGTGTATCTGTGGCAGCATGCTTTTCCTAGCACTGACTCTTGTAATGGACTTCTTTGCGTGGTACCCTGAATTTTTTCAAAGAAATAAGTTCCCTGCTTAAAGTGAGTAGTACACATGAGACTTTTCAGAGTCGCCGAAAAAAGACTGAAAAGTGGATTCAGGTTTTCCTTTCCTGGAAAGAAAGGAAAACTGGAAAGCCTTGTGTCTGTTGGAAAGGTGCTCAGCACTTACTTCATTTTTGCTCCCCTGTGTTAGAATGACAACTGTGACCTTCCCAGAGAGCTCCCAGACCGTCCAGGCAGAGTGCAATCCTTTGTAACTCACTATTTTACCTTTAGTAATTCCACTAAGTAATTAATTCAATTAATTTGCATACCTTTCCAGAGACATAAAACTGCCTTCTGACACTGGTGAATATATGGCACCAGAGGACCAGAGTAACAGCGATGTCATCCTTATAGGGAGTCCCCAGTGATTCTGCAACCTAAGAAAATGTTTCAGTGCAGCACTGGGACTGTTCTGCTCCTGTTCCAGGCTACCATTTCCTCCCATGTCCAAGGTCCTAAACCATTGTGAAGTGGAAAGAGAAAACCACCTGTCATACTCAGGGTGGAATCCAGAAACTGTGGCATTGAATTTCATTTCTGTGGGAGGCTTCTGAAGTAAAGCTACATTCATTGCTTTTTAGCAACTTAGAAATTCTAAAAATTGGAAAGCACACCTTTTATTTATTTTCATATTTTTGTACTTTTTTTAAGTCCTCGGTAGAAAGGTTATGGCCTGGGTGTCAGAAAAACTTGTCAGTTCTTACTTCTGCTGCTATTGATCGAAACTTGGCTACCTGAGCCTGACCTATACACACAAAAGACCTTCCAATCTGGTGCAAAAGATTCCCTGTTTTGTCCTTTTGCCTGCTATAGAAGGCCACCACAACAAAACAGATGTCTTTACAGGGCTCAGTGTTGGGGCCAGTCCTGT
>NW_009616789.1:0-20820 GCF_000690535.1 Cariama cristata
TATAATTAGAATATATATGTCTTGGGATAAGCCCTTGGGGAAAAAAAAATCTATTAGTAACCACTACGGCCTCATTTTTCTTGTTCATATTTGACCTTTTGACTTTAGCCCCTTTCCTTATTTATCTTAGGATTCTTATATTGTTTTTTTATTTTCTCCCACTAAATTGGTTATTTCCTACATAATATTGCAGTATTGTTTCCTGATAGCCGGATAAATGAGATGTACTGCGTTATGTTTAGACAAATCTTGTGTTTTATTTGCAAAACGTTCAGGGAAAATGTGGCATGAGTTATTGCTGGTTAACCCAAGTTGTGTCTTACTCTTTTTTTTTTTTTTTTTTTTTTTCTTTTTCCTCTTTTCCTTCAGGTCTCTAATTATCTGTCTTTTGAAATGTTTTAAAACATTTAATTACTCCTGAGATCAAATCAGCCAACATTTAGATAACAAAATTAGTTTTTCCTTTTTTTTTTTTTTTTTTTTCTTTTAAAACGGGCATTTGCAGTTGTTGTTCTATAATCCTCTGGTAACAGTCTAGCTTGATGTATGTACTATCAGGCTTGCAGTAATCACACCCCATATGAATGTTTTGAAAGGCCTTTTCTGGGTCCCTGAGCTGCAGCACATTGAGTATCGTAGAGCTGGGCTTCCTCTTAGGTTGTAACAGTTCCCGTGTCCATCCGGACTGCCTTCAGCATCCTGCCTTCATCCCACCCTTCTCACTGCTATTGCCCTCACTGAAGGCTGAGGCAACCTATCCAGGTAGTGTTGAATAATTTATTCATGCATTCAACAACCCAATTTTCCTCTGCTTTGCTCATAGGGCTAGAGAACCATTTTTATGCAATTCTCTTAATGCAGAAGGAACTGCAGCTTTGGCGATTGTCATTTTGTTCTTAGGCTGCTTATTCTTTACCCATCAGTCCTTTTTTCCATTTCTTTTGAGCTTGTTACTTGTTCCTCAAGGCTTTATGGAACAGCTCTATTTGCAGCAATGTGTGTATGCCTTCTTTCAACAAGTTTTTCTCTGGTGATTAGGATCTGCATTCCAGATAGCTTTTACAGCTTTGTGCTAGAGAAATGCCAAGTTTTCCCTTAATAGAAAAGTAACCAAGTAAATTTGCCTTTCAAGCATGTGCATACATGAGTACGTGTACAAAATCATGGATGCTGCAGAAAACTGAAATAAAACCACGTTAGTCCAAATGTGCTAAAAATAAATAAAAACTACTTTAGGATAGAGGACATTTATAGCCAACACAGTGACTAGTGTAGCCTGACTGCTTGACATTACCTTTCTCATGGTTGTGCAAATACTAAACTGGCAGAAGGACGTCAACTTTTTAAGAATATGAACTGTAGGTTTAATTAGTTGGCAGGAATGAGCTTACATGACAGAGGAGCACTTCTCAGGATGTTTCTTGGTGAGTTAATATACTGCAGATTGAACCTTTGAAGCATGGCTCTACAGAAAGTTTCCAGTGAAAATGCATTCCTAATTGCCAACAGCACTGGTTAACAGGTTGTCTAAGGAATTTAATGGCCTGACTTCAGAATAGCTTTAATATATTCTTGTCACCCCATGTGAATAAATTGATACATGGATTAAGATAAAGCTGCCTCATTATTCAAATATTGATAGTAGCAATTTTTTGTATGTTATCTTTCTTTCTATTTTTATATCCTTTTGTACTGCTATGCATATTCATATTCATGGCCACTCAGTGGGAATAAAGGACCTGAAGAAGGTCTGCTTTTTCCTTGACCAAGGAAGTAAATATTTGGTAACTTCAGATGAGTGAGAGAGAACAGATTATTTTATTTCCATAAAGAATGAAGACTCCATAATTTAGGATTATTTTGAAGCAACGCATACCTTGCCAGCAGGTTTTTGAGACAGTGATATAACCAGTAGTATTTGGCTGGGTTCCATATTACATATATTTTGCTCAGAAACTCGGGTTCAGTGTATTACAAATGATGTTTTTTGGAGGATGAGCATTCAGTAATAAAAGAATACCAGAATGGAGATCGTAATCACTGCATAGTCTTTACAGCCACAGGTCTTGATGGTTATTTAGTAAATTGTGGAGGTTTTTTATCTCTCCACCTGTGATACTGCAGTGTCAAGGTTTGTTGTCACTGGTGGTGATTTTCATTTGGTGGTAACCTTATTCATCCTGGAGACAGAGGTTCTATGCTGCAGTGTCAGCCTTGGATAAGCTTTCAGCTTGGATTTATTAGTTTTGGTTCCCTCCATCCCCCATCGTGACATGTGGCAAATGCCGTTACTAGCGCTTAAACAGAACCTGTTTTACACGGGAAGAACAAATCAGTCACAGTGAAGTGTGGCTTTCAGGAAGATGAATGTGGTTGTGGAGAACAACTTGAACTCATGGTCTGGTTGGTTTGCTTGGTTTTTTATTTATTGGGATCCAGTTACATGCTTTGTGTGTTAGAAGTTATATTGCCGAATGTCTTACTGCACTGAATATATGAAATTCAGTATTTATTACTGAAGTTTTATTGAGGTGGTATCCAAAATGGAAGATCTCTTATCCTGGTGTTCTCCTAATGCAGAAGGACGTCTAACTAGGCTTACAAAATGCTTGGTGGTGATAAGAAACAAGCAAGTATCACAAATTGAATCTCCAAATTTAATTTGCAGATTTAAATCTACAAAGGAGGAATAAGATGAGTGGGCAAGAGTGTTCATAGAAACCTGTGGTTCCTTAGAATACTTTGATAAAGAGGCAAATGGCCTTTCATTAAGGCAACGAAGAAGCCTTGGTGAATACAGTTCTTGAAAATACAGTGAAAAGGAGTGGTTAAAATTCCCGCTTCCTAGGCTAGATGGGCCTTTCCTGCCTTTAACTAAAGACCTTTGTGTTTTGGCAATATGGGAATAACTGAACAAACCAAGAGGACTTCAAGGGGTTATATGAGTTCTTGCTGCTTCATCACTTGCAACAATTTCTTTTCAGTTGTTCTAGAAAATGGCAAGAATGTAGATGGCTTGTGATTCCTCTGCCACAAATTGATAATGTTTAAGATTATAAATTGTATCACATAGTGCTAGTTAAGGTTCAGGTTTGAAAGTACTCTAGCTACTTCTCAGAACTATGTAAGTACTTACTCCGTAAAAGGGCTCTTATGGTAACTACTACTATTTCTTTATTTTCTCCCTGCCTAGAGGGACTTTTCAGTAGTTAGAGAATTAACTAACTGTATCTTTAAGTTGATGACTCCCCCCTCTTCTCTTCCCTTGATTGCTTGTTATATTTCTTTGTTGCATTTTGTCTACATTAGATCATAACTTCTTCAAGACAGGAACTGTATGGTGGAAAATCCAGGATCATGGGATATGATCTTGGTTTAGGACCTTCAGGCAATATTAAAAGACAAATAACTATGCTTGAAAGATTTTTAACGTATGATCTAAACTGTTACAGGGCAGCAGTTTACCTTCTGTTTGAGCTTAGCACTATACAGTCAAGTTCAAACAAGTTGGAAGCTGACTGTCCTGAGTTTTAGTGCTTGCTCTGTTTGCTTCTTGAGTCTTAACCAAGCTCTGTTATTGGAAAATGAAGCACAAACAGGTATACTAATACAACATTTATTTGGGGATTTTTAGTTGCAGGAAAGGCAGATGATTCCAATATTTCCAGTGGCAGTTTTTGCACTGTAGTACAGCTCTTCACAGTGTGATTTTTATATGCAGAATATGCAGTAGTGCACATTCAGGTGCTGTAAAAGCAGTAGATCTTTATTTAAAAAAAATAATTTCTTCGTAAGGGTAAACACTTTAAAATTGTACCCCAACATTCCTTTTTATGGACATGTTAAAGTGTAGTATTCAGTGGCACTATTGCATTCTGTTTCTCAGATGATCAGATAATGTAATTTTTAATAACTTGTCAACTCCCAGCAATACGCAGCTGTGTGCAATTTGTATAGGATTCATGAAAGTCTTCAAAGTGGAAAAACGTACAATAAACTATCTGTGCAACATATGATGCATTATTTAACATCATAAAGTGTTCTAATGCTGAAAATTTACAGCTGTCTATAAGCCACATGAATAGGATGGTAAGTTACCTTTGCAATGAATATGCCTTAGGTGGGAGTCTCTCGGTGCAGCTGCAGCCGCCTGTGCCCCCTCGCTGTGAGGGGTGGGCATCCCAGCCTGAGCCTGCGCCTGCTGGCAGGCACCTCTGGAGCTGAGACACATCAGGGGGTTTTGCGCTTTAATTCATTTCTGTGCCCACTGGTGTCGCGGTGATTATGAGTACAATCAAGAAAAAAATCTAAACGGAATTGAAGAACCTCAGCTGGTGCAGCTGGTTGCCCTTAGTCAAAAGTCCATTTTCTGTTGGTTGAAAGGTTGTCTTATCAGGAATTAAATTTTTCAGCTGAAGAAGGCATCTGACTGGAAATGGGAGAGAAGTAGGGGGTTAGGGTTAACTGAACTGTTGGGGGCAGGGGGAGAAACATGAAAGCATTCTGTTGGCTTTCCTATGGGAGGAGGTGAATCATCACTTGATTTGCACGGGAAGCATTTGGTGTGCTGAATGTTACTGAAGAAATTACTGTGTTTGACAAATTTTTATGTTGGGTAGGGTTGTGTGAAGTCATAAACAGGAGACCGATTAAGGGACATCTAAAACAGAGTTTTTATGTGAAATTTAATTTAAAGTTCTGTAAAATGGACAGTGCTAGTAAAATGCAATTTGTTCTTGCGACACTAAGTGTGTCTTTATGGTGAGCCTAATTGGTTTGGAGATAAGTTGCTGAGTTTTAATACTGGGGGTGAAGGTAGCATTGTTACCAAATAAACCTGATGGAGCGACAGTGAGTCCTGCTGGTGGTTCATGGCTGTGGTGGAGCATCATTCATACCTGATGGCAGGGATGGGGTGTTTTGGGGTGAGGATTTGGAACAGAGGTCTCCTTTGCCCACTTGCCATTTATCAGAGGAGAAAATTGAGCTGTGGGGTTTTTTGGTGGTTCTTTATTTTTTGTTTTCTAGCACGATTGGAAACTTTGAGAACTGAGGGGCTTTTGGGGGTGGGGATTGATTGTTTTGAAGATCAGCTTTCTACCTAGGGTTGATTTGGGGAGGCTGTGATGGCTGGGGGCAGGTGGTCCTCTCTGGCCTTGATGTGCACCACCTGTGGTCTCAGGTGCACCTGGGACTGACTTGTTGGGTTAATACTTTGCATTTTCTGTCCACCCTACTGGGGTTTTTCAATACTTTTTTAATACCTCTTCCTTCTCATCAAAGTCTGGGTATGGATGAAAGCAAGTTGGATTATAAGGAGCAGCCAAGAAACAAGGTAATAAAGGTGTAATGTCTGAGTGGGGCTTGTACGTTAGGGCACATTGCTACAAAACAGAGTGTAGGGAGGAGGGGTAGTTGGAGACAAATTGCTGATTTTCAGAGTGCTGATTTTCGGTCACCTTGTTCCTGGTGCCCTGGCAGGAGCCCATCCTGTCCTGACAGCACTCCTGGTGCCTGCCAGGAGCCAAAATACTGAGATTTAGGGGAGTGGGGAATTACCTCACCCTTGGAAGATCCTGGGATGATCAGGGTTGTTTCTCTGACACTTTTTAGACATCTATCCCAGGATTAAATTTCCAAATGACTGTATAAACTATCTTCATGTCTTTTAAAGGATGGAATTACATAATAAAAGATGACTTGATGGAATGTCATACCATGTTTATATATATAATATGTAATTTTCTAAATGTGATTCACCCAGAGTATGAATACAGCTGTAAAATTGACCAGGTAAGTAGCTGAATAGTTTAGCATGATTTTCTGTATTGTTGCGATTAAAAGGAAGCAAATTTTGGGAAACTGTGGATTGTTAAATCTTGATTTTGTTTTGAATGCCAGAGCAATCCTGGATATTATTGGAAAAGAAAGAAGTAATAAGGCCCTGGGAGATCTTAAATGTGAACATCAGCGGCATGTTTCCGGGTGAAATCGTCCCAAAATGTGAGCTGTGTCTTGGTGCTACTCTGTAATTGCCCCTTTGTTGGCTATCAAAAAAAATTATTGGCACTGTTCACAAGCAGTTTGAAGTGATCTGACAAAACCTACTGGGAGAGATCACAGGGCTGAGAGTATTACTTTGGCCTCGCACAGGGCCTAGTTTGGGCTCTTTCATTGGTATATTTGCTTTTTAATAAGTAGTTCACTCTGGGAAATTATTTCTCCAGATTTCTGCAATTGGTTAGTGGAAGTCTAAAAATTAGGTGAAACTAATATAAAGATGTGAAATTGATGCTGAAACCCAATATCCAGAAAGGCTCTCTGTTAGCATAGAAGAAATAGAGTTAAAACAAATGTGACTTTAAAGTTGTCTAAGAGGGTGAGGGGAATTCTGTGAGTTTTGGCAGCGCCACTTGGATAGACTGTGTTTGAAAAAAAGAATGTCACTTGTCCTTCAGTCTTCTTCAGGCTTCGAAGGCAAGTAATTTCTAAGTAGTCATCAGTCTCTGCTGAAGTAGGCTGCTTCCAGGTTATTTACTAAAAATACAGGGCAATTTGTATGAAGTGAAATTGTTTATTTGCTACTCTTGTTGCTAAACTTTGCTTGCGTTCAATTGCTAGATCCATGTATGTGAACAAAAATAGCGTCCCTAAAATAGTGCCTTGCAGTTTACTTCAAACTTGTGTTTGCCTCTTTCATAAAAGAAGGAGTTTGGTGAAAAACTCATCAATGTAAGCTTATTTTAAAAAAAAAAAAAACCAAAACCATGAACAAAACACAACCAACTTTGTCAAATACCACTATGCTTTTTTGGTAATTATTAATATTATTAATAACATTCTGAAGCAGTAGCAATTGTTTTAAGTGTTGTCTGCCTTTGTCTACATTGAATTTGTATGCTATTAGGGTGGTGGGCTGAAAGACCATAGAGATTCCGTTTTCTTCCTTGCGTGTGCAGTTCCTGTGTGTTTATGCAGGATTTTAGAAAACCTCTTCTAACAGCGTCTAAAGTGCTGTTGGAGTCTGCCCTAATGCAGTGCCAGGAGTTTACCTCAAAAGCAGCCTTTTGTTAGAGAAGAAGTTGGTTGCGGTGAAAAGGCATAAATATTGAGAAGATATTTTTCTGGCTAGATACTGGGAGGAAGCCTTTTAAGCCTTTCTGTTTACCTTCTGTGTTTTGAACTGCACTGTTCTGATTGTGGGAATAAATAGCAGTGGGTGAAGGGGAAGGCAGAGCCTGGCATTGCTTGCTTTCAGGTGAACATAGAGACGGGCCCCCACATGAATAAGTTGGTGTGACCACAGATTTGAGTGTACCTTTACAAAAAGTGAAAACCCAGGATGCTGGTGAATGCAGCGTGGAATTAAGACTTGTACGCAGGTGAGTGGGCAGGAATTGTAGAAGAGAGCAGTGATGCTTTGGCAACCCAATGGAGTGAGGACCAACCAGCAGGTGGGTGAGGCTACCTGGTGCATAGTCTTGCTTGGGTTTTGATGGGGGACAGGTCTTTTGCCAAAACATGTCCCTCATCTCATCTGGTGTGTGGGAGTGTGCCCTTGTACGGGCACAGGGAGGAAGGTGCTACCCCATGCATTCAGTATTCCCTCTGATCAGCGCTTCTTTGTGCAAACACAATACAAATATTAATTGACTCTTTTTTTGTTGTTGTTGTTGTTAAACGTTTCCCTTCACAATGGAGACAAATTGCTGTTGGCGCAGCTATTGTCTTTGGTGGGGTTACTCTGGGGATGTATCTGACAGATCTCTCTTGCAACACATGGAGGAAAATTCTGAGTGGTCTCCTTTCAAACAGTGCAAAAGCTTTTCATTTGGTTTTGTTGTATTTAATTAAAATAAATACACCCAGAGGCTTGAGCAATTGCTGTGTGTTTAAAAAACAGAAATAGGAAGATTAAACAATTGAAAAATCATTGTAATGCACAAACTTATTACACAAAATGTATAAACTTATGTTAATAGGATGATAAAAATTCAGGGGAAAAACTGGCTTAAATATTTTAAAGTGTATCTTTAGATCCATTGCCCTTTAGATCCTGTGCCCTCTTTTGGCATTACTTAATCTTCATATTTGTATTTTAAAATATTTAGCTAATTATATTTTAATACTGCCTTGCTGAAAATTGAGTTATATTACACAGGTCCTAATTTTTTTTCTGTGTATGTGTCTGTTTCACTTGCGTTAGAGTTCTGCATGCCTATTTGATGGAATATTACTGGTTTTGTTTAATAGCTTTATTAGATTAGAGGGTGATGGTTATTTTATTACTTTTTGAAAAACTATTCATAAAAGACATGGTTGCTGTTCTTTTATTTAATATTACCAGTTACACAAATTATCTAGCAAAGGTGAGAAGGAAGAAACCAAATCTATAAACTTGTTTCTGGGTGATTTGATTGCTTAATCTGTCTGCAGGTGAAAGCATCCTACGGGGAGGCTGCAGAGTTGTGGTCTTCATGTGCCTTGGCCAGCAGTGCAGGTGATGCTGACCTCCTGCCCTGCTAGTGATGCAGGCTGCAGTGGTCATTGTTGAAGGATTTTATTTATTTTTTTGCTGTAGAAAACAAAGTGAATTTGGTTTCCGTGGTCCTCAGTTGTCTTCTGGAAGTGGATAGGCAAGTGCTGCTGAGATGGAAACGAGTGATGCTGGCGGGATGGTCCACAGGCTCTGTCGCCTGTTTGCCAGGCTTGCAGAGGGCTCTGACCCAACCCTCTTGCTTCTGGAAAGAGGATGATGGGCATTTTGGGAACTTTGAATGAAATATTGGAGGCTTTCTCAATGTAAGTATTGTCAGCAGAGATCAGAACATTTCACCTTTTGGTGTCAGACGGTGGTATGCATTGAGATCTAAGTGGTATATCTACATATTTCAACAAAATATGCTGCCTCTCCCGCCTTCGCGTTCACTTTTTAGTTTCATTGGCAGACAGATTGCGTTTTATGTCCTTTCTCTGCACATTATGCCAGAAGGTTCCTTTGCAGGAAATAAATTTATAGTCACTAGCTGATAAAGGTCTTTCCGCAGCGGTCTTGCAGAAACATTTTCAGAGCCATCCTTTCCATTGCGGTGGCATCACTCAGCCGTCTTTCTCGGCACCAGAGGTGACAGCCTACCTGCAGTATTTTCCATTGTATCTTTCCATTGTAATTTTCCAGGCCATGTCAAGGAGAAACTGAAATTTGTAAACGGAGAATTCTTGGGTAACTTGGTCCAGACTATTTTGCTGACTTGAGCTATATGATCTCATAAAAATGCTTTTTTCGGGTAGGAGCTGTCTGGTTTATTTGATTATGGGCAGCCTTTGTATATGCGCTCAGATGCATACGTGTCTGTGTGCACGTACATATTTACTCTTCAAAACTGACATTCAAACAAAGAACAAACCACTTGTGTCTATGACGTACTATTGTGGTTTGACGCCAATGAGCGCTTAAGCCGTTTGGCGGCTAGCAGTGCCATTGTATACGGAAGTGATCCCATGTTTTGATAACATTACTTTTAGGTTTTGCAGAACCATAATCGGTTTTATGTATGTAAGCTATTCAAGTTTTTTAACAGTCTCTCAAATCTGCCGTTTTACATGCTCCCTTTTTTTATGAATAGAGGTAGGCAAATGAAAAATAGCCTAGCAATCAGAAATTGTTCTTCACAAAAGGTTAGTAGTGAAAGTGGAGATGTGAAGGTACTTTTAAATAACAGAGGTAGTCTTTGGCATGATTTAAAAAAAAAAAAAGGGCAACACTCTTTTTGTCTCACGTTCAGTTAAATTGAAAAAAATCATCTTTGGAAATAATGAAAATTAAAACTGCTTTTGCTTCCCCTCTTGCAGCATGCTGAACAGAATTTTTTTTTTAAAAAAAGACCAACTGATTTGCTGTCGTTTGCTGAATTCCACCTCTTGATATTTTACGGGAACAGAACATTGTCTAATACCAAAGCAAGAATTTTGGCTATGTGTTTATTGTGTTAATGTGGTTAGAAGGAAGTGCTTGAAGATTTTGTTGAAGCTTATCCAGTAACAAGATGTATTGAGATGACTTACATATCTTAATAGCAAATTTTTCATCTCATTAATAAGGAGGAAATGTAAAGAATATTATCAAAATAGTCTGTCTGACATGCAGAAAATGTTAAACTTTATCACATTGCAACAAAAATAAACTCATTTATGACCGCACAAAAAATGATTATGCCTTGTGTTTGCCTGCTATAAATTTGATTTATTCCTGTAGTAATTACAGTCACTGATTCAGTAAAAGTTGAAAACATTTTTTTTCCCCAAGCATAACAAGACTTCTGTGTTCCCATCGCTACTGCATTGCAACACTTTCAGCTTGCTTAGCAGACATGACAAAAGGGTTTAATTAAAATACTAACGAGATAAAAAAAATCATTTGTCTGCATTAACTTTGTATATTTCTTATAATTCTTTAATTCTTATAATAAAGGAAAAATACCATGACTGAGATAAGAGGTTATCCTCCCTCCTTACTCCCCCTCATCAGTAAAAGATTGTGTTGGAACTCTGGGATGTTTTGCTTAATCCCACTGCGGGCTCTGAAGTACTCTTGAGATGTTACTTGTTGGTGCGCGGATGAGTAGGAGATACTTGGGAGGCTTCTTTCACCAACAGGAACATGATACTAGCATGGTTAGGGGTACACTGAAGTCTATCCAAGTATCCCAGCCTTTCCAACTCCCAAGTAATTGTAAAATAACTCGTTCTTGAGTTTTACCCTATCTGAGTATTCTGAAATTAAAGTCTATCATCTGCAAAACCGATGGAGTAGCTCAAGGACCTTCAGGATTTTTTCTGCCAAATCCTTGGTGAATTTGGGATGAGGCTAAAAATAGAGATCATTGTCAGAGTTCATTAAATCTTTCCACTCTTTTTTTTGCTACTTTGTAATAAATATCTCATTCTCTGAAACATGATTTAAATAATGATGTAAATCAAGCAGAAACTTTGATGTAAATCAGTCACTTTGATCTTACTTTGTTACATTTCTCAAAGGAGCAGTTAATTATTAGTAGTCTGGTAATTATTAGATTGCCTTGATTTGCTGCTAAGTACAGCTTTAACAGTAAGGTAACACCTTTTGTCAATGTTATAAACATATGTTATAATTGTCGAACTATGCCAAATAAGCATTTAGGTACTTCATGCTCATATTCTTGGTAGTAAAATATTTGTTAAACATATATTGAGTGCTGAATATATAGTTGTATTGGTGTCAAAATTTGAATTCAGTTAAAATGCATGAAACAATATCAAATTGTTAACTATGTTTTTCTTAAATTTACTGGATACATAAATCAAAAGCAAACTTACTGCATTTCGCTTTTTGAATTGGTAAGGGCGTGCTTTCAGGGTTTAAAATAGTTACGTTATTAACTCTGGATGGTGACTGGCAAATGGTTTTGGCCCTGGAGGATTTTGTAAGTGGTAGATCTCATCCTCTTGCACTTAATGTTTATTTCTAGATTGGAAAATGAAAACAAATCTTCATGCTATGTTATTTCTTAATTGATTTCTTATTTTGAGCAAATCAAGTCATTGAATTGAATTAACTGAATAAACTGAAATTAGGAAAAAAACTATTTCTACATCAGCCAAAAGGTCAATCACTATTTAGAGTTGGTTTACTGCATTACTTTCAGTTGTTTAGCCTGGTGATTTGCCTCTCTTGAAGGCATGGAAAGCAAATGTGGGTTTTTTTGAATGTATATTAAATTTGAATACTTTTGATATATAAATTCATTTTAATGTTACATGTATTTATAAATATATAAAATACTTTTTAATGCTTTAGAAACATAAACCTAATTTTTATTAAGTACTTTTAAGACATTATTTAAATATATGTTAAAAGTAAACATTTATTTTGCTTCTCAAGGAAAAACCCATAACAATGTGAAAAGACAAAGTCATGTATCTGAGAGTTTCTTTTATTCAGTGTCAGTTGTATAAGCACATTACAGGATTACAAGAAATTACAATTTCTTGTATTTGTGATCACAAGAAATACGAACTCTGACTATCCGAAGTTGGTCATTGTTACTGTACTATATGGTACTGTTAATATTCTTCTTAATATGTATTGCTGATACAGCCTTTATAATTAATGTGGAAATCTGTGTTGTAATGTGTTCGTTACACTTGATGTCACGTTTGATTTTCTGTGAGTTTCAGAAGACACAAATATTTCAGTGCATGATGGTATAAAGGTGGATTTGTAGAGCAAAATGGATATGCAATGCATTTATTTTAGTATTATCAATATATTCAATTTTTTTGTGCTTTGTTCACCCATATAAAATTCAAATACAGGTAGCTCTGAGACTGGATTTTGGCTTATTTTACTAAGCAAAAAAATAGAGTGTTTGTATTGTAAATAACTTTTTAAAGTGCTCTTTATTTTAATACTTTTCTGTTATAGCAGATCACTCACCGGGGATTATAACTCATGATAATTCTGGTATGGGAATGGGGAAAACTGTTTATTTAAAAACATGCTTGTCTAGATTTTGTGAGTATATCCATCTGTGTTTAATATGCATCTACAATAGATGCTCTGTACTAATGGATGTGTGATATACTAAGTGTATTCATCTATTTTCACTTCAAACATGCATGTATTTTATTTTTAAGCTGCAGCTCACCTTTAGTCAGTTGTTAGAATTGGATATTCCAGTCTGAATGATTATTGGAATTCCAGCTCTTGTCAGGGACAGTAGCGTTGCTGCTGCTGAAAGGAAAACATCTTAGGTTCATGCAGATTTGTGCTATTTTATTTCTAATTTTTTCTTAACCCTTTAAAGGAGGGAGAAAGAAAAAAGTAGTATGTTTTGTAGAGGTGTTAAGAAAACTTGATTATATTTAGGATGAGGGTTTGCTGGTGGTAGTTTTTTACTGGTTTGGATGTTGCTGCTAATTCTCCAATTTTAATGCATTCTTATGGGGCTTTGGGCTTTATGTCAGAAGCCTTGTAGGCAGACAGATGAACATCAGCTCTTCAGTGGAATGAAGGATACATTTCAGGCAGTGCTAATGTGAACTTGATCAAATAGTTCCTCTGAAGTTTTCCTTCATGCTGTTTATTGCTTTTCTTGGATGTATGCTGTAGCAGGATGTTAACACTCGACAAGGTTGGGGTGGCTGTTGAGGGAATGGATGTTTTGGATGAGACGAGAGCCTTTGCTCAAGCATCCTATTCAGTGCCAGAAGCATGCAAGAAAAGACACAGTAGGCTGATGCGTAGTAGTTCGTTTCTAAAAAAGAATAACTCTAATTGTAGTTCCTAATAATTAGCTACTCTTAATTCCTAAAACATGTGTCTTTATCCCTTTGATTACTCCGTAGGTAATGCTAATTTGCATGCCTGTCATCCTTGTCTCCTCATTCCATAAACCTCTGTTGAGTTCTTGGAGTCTCCATTCACACTATGTATTTGTTTAAAAACTCAATACTCTTTGAGGGGAGAGAGGAGGTGCTACGTGGCAACCCATACCAGAAAGCAGGTTTCTACTTTTCGTCTTGATTATTTTAGCACTGTGATGAAGAGGGCAAATGGATGAGTCCTTGGGGGAGTGGGAGAAGGTGGGAAATGAGATTTCCAGTGAAAATGAGTCTGTTTCAAGGAAATTGTTCATCTTGTTCCACGTCAGAGCTTTGTTTTACTTTGCCTCCTCTCTTTTGAGAGAACAGCCAAGGAGAAGTATAGAGTCATATAATAACTTAATAGAAGATTCTAGACAACTAGAAAGTGAACGAGGCCTACGTGTGCTTGGCTCCTGAAAGTCCAGTCTGGTCTCTCCAGCAAAGTTTGACAGAGACTGTTCCCGTTTAGTCACGGGGAGCATTGCTGTAGTGTTGTGTGTACATGAATAACACAAGAGCAGTGAGAAAATACACTGATATTGCATCAGCTGCATGAAAAGGTTCAGTCACATCTTGTTTTATCAAGCTCGTGCCTGTATTGGCCTACCAGTCTGGCTGTGTCAGTACTGCTGAAATAGAGAAAAGCCTTTAATCTGGTGCATCTCTGAACAAGATGACGTAGCTGCTGCCCGTCGGTGCTCAGCAAGAACTGCGGGCTGCGTATTGATGACCCCTGTGATGCAGATTTGTGATTGTTCCTGCTCCTTTGATGGTGTTGGGAATGAGGATGAGGTGTTCAGCTGTGCTGGGGTGAAATGGTAGCATGTCAGCTGGGTATATCTGAAGAAAATGTAGGCCCCTCCTTCCTCCTGCAGTGTAGACAAAGTAACAGTCTTTGACTTCAGCACTGGTTTTGCTGATCAATATAGAAATCACTGTAGGAATGCCTTGTTACAGTAAAAATGTAACAAGTAAAACAGACAGGGACCTTATGGACATCAGAAGTTAGAATTCCAGGTCAAACCTTGAGTTCCCCAAGGCAAAATATTATGCCTACTGAATGTGCCAGTTGGGTGCAAGGACATGGTTAAACAGGCATCTTCAGTTTGTAGCTCTAGCTGCTGATAAACTCATACTGAGAAGTTTTGATACACTTGACTTTATAGGCATTTGGGGCATTAATTTTTCCGCTTACCACAGGATCCTCAAAGAAGATAAAGCATATAAACAGTGTTTCTAGATTTCATGCAGCTGGGAGTAGTGGAGGTGTCATTTCTCCCTGGAAATCCTTGTAACTTGTTCATCAAAATTAGTCATGCTTGGCCCTGTAGGTAAGACAGATCGTTCAGAATTGAAGTGTCTTAAGAAATGTTTTGGCTTATGGTGAGAGGTTTGTTTGCTTTGTGCCCAGAACTCACATTTCCATGTTTGGCCTGCTGCTGAGAACCAACTGCCAAAATAACAGATAATCTTTTACAAAACACTACCAAGAAACTAAACGTTTGTCAGCTCCTTTCCTTTTTTTTTTTTTTTTTTCCTCCCCTCCAGAAGAAGTCTGTGGAAGATTAGGCAAAAACGTGTTCTTATTTTAGTAGTCCTGCTTTGGCTAAAAAACTCCTGGATGTTGATGGTCTTTCAGATGGTACTGAGTGCTCATCTACCTTCTGTCTCAAAGGGATCTGCGGCTGGAAAGGTCACCAGCACATCAGGACGCAGATACTTAGTGCATCTTTCTGGTTGTACTGGGTCTTAATCACTTAAGCCAAGCATGAAATGCCAGCTCCTCCAGCTCTGGAAATACTCATATGACTCATTTGCCAGGCCCTTCACCATACTATTTGCCCAGCAGTGCCAAAAGAAAGGACACGCTCTTTGAGCTGCGGTGTTGTATGCTTTCTAACTTCCTGAGTGTGTAAGGATGCTGTTAGATGGCTTGGAAGCTCCAAGCCCGTCCGTTGGCATTCTTGCTGCAGTAGGCAGGAGCAGGGTTTCTTCTCGGCCACATGCCTAGGATTTTTCGAGTGCAGCCCTTTTGAGCGCTTCTGAAACACGTGGGATTCCTTTATACAATCATGGCTTGGTTCTCCATGGTCTAACTAGCCCTTCATTTGAATCGTGCATTTTGTTGTCTTTTGTGTTTTGTACACATTGAAGCCTGAAGTGATTGCTGAACTGAGAGCTCCCTTGTGACCCAGAATTGCATTTTCTATAGAGATAAACTGGCACTTGAAATCATAAAAGATGGATTTTTTCTTTTTTTTTTTTTTTTTTTTTAGTTGCTCTGTCCTTCTGCCCAGCTCTGTTTTACACTATGGAGAAGCCATGATATTCTGTAGATATCCACAGAGTTCTTGAATAAATTAGTGTACCATTTGGAAAACAAACTCACTTTGTAGTTTAGTATCAAAGCAAAAGAGGCCTCAACACTAAGTCTGTCTGCATAGCTAAGACCAGTGTAGCTCAGACGTGTGCAAATCAAATGTTTCTTCGTCTTCTTTAAATGAGTTTTCTCACTGATTTGGAGAATATCGGCTTGGTTCTTTATTATACAATATACAATTTCTGCAAGCCAGATATTCACCAAAGGTAACATTAGACACTGAGCAAATAATTGTTTCCTGTCACACTGCATTAGTAACTAGGAAGAAACTGTTTCCTAATTTGTATTTGTGCAGAACTAAATATAGCTGTAGTGAAGCTTAGCTTCAGCTTCAGCCATTGAAGTCCCTAAGAAATTCAGCACTGTTTTTGTCAGTCACTGGGAAAATTACTTTAGATATTGTTGCGTGTTTCTTGCCCTCCCACTTGTGAGTTTTCTAATCTTAGGAACATGAGACTAACCAAACTCTGAGAAAATCCTGATAGTCCTGGGTTATTGCTCTGTGCAGGGACTATTACAGAGACTTTTTTTTCTGTTAGGAGTTCTAGGATAGCACGCCCTGGCTGCAACTCCCTCATTCCATATTTAACAAGAACAAGGTTAAATTGTCTTGTAGTTATGTTTTCCAGCAAAAAATGCTCTGATTTTTCACCTTAACTCTGTTATTTATTAGTTTTTCTGCTCTATAGCTGTTCTGTAGAGCTGATGGTATCATGCATAAGATCTTAAAAAAACCTGTTAAGAAGTACTCACATTGGACTGTACCAGTGAAATCATGCTGTGTACCTGGAAAGAAGAATCTGATGTTGTAGGAAAGTGTATTGAATAGATGGTGTCTCCTCCCTGGAAAGTGTACAAGCTGATGTTTTGTGCTGTGGTATCAAGTCTGTCAGCTGTGGGATAACAACCTCCGTGCTGCATCTGCACTGAAAAGGTAGCGCTGCTTCCTAAGATGATGGAAATGCCAAATGCTGGATTTTGGCACTTGAGTCTTTCGGCTGGCATCTGTGAAGAGGATGCTTCAGGTTCATCTCTTCCATTGGGGTTAGGTGTGAGCTCAGGCTCAAGGAGTTAGTCTCATTCCTTTTTTTGTTTGTGTTTGAATTCACCACAATACGCTCATCCTGCCTAGTTGTCTCTGCTTGACAGTGAGCAGGATGAGTGTGTTTCAGAGGTCTGAGGGATCTTACATCCAGGGTTTATGGAGAGACCAAGGCAGTACTTGGTCCTTCATCTGTGTCACTTCTTCAACCTTAAGTGTGTTACCAACTCACACATTTTATCAGTGTTCTGCCCAACTTTCTCATGTTATGGGTGATGCATATAATTAGAAGGAGGAGGGAACACGTTCACTGTTGCTAGTGGGGAGGAGGAATCCTGTGTTGGCTGTCTGCCTACACCTGTTCCTCTTACCTTCAGAGAGATCCTTTGAGGAAGTGATCTAAAGAAATCCAAAGAAAATTGCTTAGATTTGTAGCAGCTTTCCTCCTGACAGACTGAGATTTATTTATACTGTAGGATGTGACAGGCAATTCCTGGTGCCTCAGCTCCGTCTAAAGTGTGAGTGATCGCTGGAAACGTGAGTGATTGCATTAGAAGCTTTCCTCCCTCCAGTGGGGAGAGTGTTTGAGCTTGAACTCTCCCCTCGTTGAGATCTTTGAAGTTTGGATAAAACCGTTCTCCACTCCAAAGACCTACTAGTGCAGTCATCATCCTTCCCATCTGAGACAGGCTGGACCAGGCTCCCTTCAGAGGCCATTAAAGCTGCTCTTTTCATCCTCCAGAGAGGTCAACAGAGAAAGACATAAGTAAGTAATTATTCCCTGCATCTCCTCCCAGTAGCTGAGCGAGCTGTGGAAGTTGAAACATCATTAAATCTCTGAGCAAAGTGGAGGGGCTGCAAGCTTCCACAACCAGGGAGTCCGTGGCGGCAGCAGAGGGGAGGACCAAGTAACAGGTGGTATTTAGAAACTAATTAATATTTGTGAATAACAATGTGCTATTGGTAAGAAAACAAATCAGTCTGCTTATGAATATTTATGATGATGAATTTCAACACTGCTTGGATCACGCCGTCCTTTTCGAGCAGCTGCATCTCCTCTTGTGTCACAACATTTCACACCGGGGTAGGAACCTTTTCTGCTGCGCAGAGCTGTGCTGCGGGGTGGCAGCCAACCGAGCAGCTCAGCGGAGTATATGCTTTTAGAAGAATATTCTCACCCGTTTGGTATTAGTGAGCCACAAGGTCCCAAACATTTAAAGTATTCTTTGCTGGTGGAGTAAGCCATGCAATTTAGCTTGAGATTTCATCCTATTAAGAGCCAAACCATGCACAGAGATAATGCTATGTTTGAAGAGAAAGCAGGTGTTAAAGGTTGTTCTCCCTCTTAATGTTGTGTGTGAGTGTTTTACAGTAGATCAAACTTGCCTAATGTAATCTTCATAATGCTTTCATTTAAAATGCTCCCTGTGGTTTGTATTTGTGGAACTGAAAGAGCAGAATCTACTTTGTAGCTTGGTGGGGCGGGGTGTTCGATTGAACATATGTTCACACTGTCATTTGGGAAAGATAATAGGTTTTTAACCTCTGTCAATGTTAGACTGAGGTATTTATGGAGCTCTCTTAAAGCTGTGCCTAGGCAGCTAACCTTGCGATACAGGTTTTTCGCAATTTGCCATTTTCTTGTGATAAGTTGCAGCTTTTCTTGGCCTCTTGCAGTGCCTCTTGCTGTGTCAGCCAGCATGGGAGCTTACCAAGAAATGAGGAATTCCTTGCTGTTGTCAATGCTGCGTGAAATGCTCCTGGCTACTGGTATTGTCTGTTCAGTAAATACTGTCACATAGATTGAAAAAGCAGCCTTGAAGAGTTTCAGAAGATATTCTTCTGGGCTTGACACAGGGAAGCTGGCAAAAAATGTGGTGGTAGTCCTTGTGCTTTTGGCTGCAGAGGGGTCCAGGTGCAACTGTGGGTGCTGAGCGCCGTTCCAGGGTGCTGCCGGGGGCTGTGCAGGATTGCACTCGCTGTGCGCGGCAGGGAAGCTCTTGGCAGCAGCGGAGGGGCTGGCCTTGAGCTTAACTTGGGGGGACGGGGAAGCTGTGTGTAATTTAGTGTGCTAAAATCCTCTTGGTATGGTCTCTCTTTAGTCACTTTAGGCTTCTAACGACCTAAATTAGCGTGGTAGAAACTGCGGCGTGCTTCACGGAGGAGGTTATCTCCAGTGAACTGCCATTACCACTTTCATCACTGCTGATTAAATTTTTTTGTTAATGTTTAATCCTCAACAGCAAATGCCCAATGTTTATATGCCCTCTTCCTGTACAAGCAGAATATCTGTTTTATAAAGTTGGCTATGACATCCAAAACTGAATCAGTGTAAAATTTTAAATATACGTCAGGCAAACAGATGCAAAGAAATTGAGAGTGTAAGTGATCGCTTCAGCGTGAACAGGTCCTATTGTGGCAGGGGTTTCTAGGGGTCTTAAATTACATATTAAACAGTGCTTG
The DNA here is from genome assembly GCF_000690535.1 of Cariama cristata. Classification (NCBI taxonomy): domain Eukaryota; kingdom Metazoa; phylum Chordata; class Aves; order Cariamiformes; family Cariamidae; genus Cariama; species Cariama cristata. The sequence goes on from NW_009616789.1 coordinate 19,290, forward strand.
GTATGACTAAGAGTATTTTCTAACCTCATCTTAAAAGTCTTTGCTCTCTGTCTTGAATATTTGCAGTGTAGAAAAGATTGAATTTTTTTTTTTTTTTTTGTTGGTGTGTTTCCCCTTCCTTTTCTAGCAATACTGCTGGTGTGGTGTAGCTGAGAATAGTTGACTTGAACTGCCCCTACTATGCAAATGCAAAATCTGCTTATGCTTTTGGGAGAAAAGTGTTTTTAGTGAAATACGTACATGTATTACATGGACAACTGCAACTGTATGTCTTAGAACTATAGGAAATTCCATAGAATTTCCAAAGAATAAATTCAAAAGAAATGCATAAAAAGCGATATAACAATTAGCAGCAGAGACTGATACATTTAAGGGAGGATATTAATTGAAACTGCTGGCTTACAGCAATTTCAAGCATTTTTATGCATTTAATAAAGGGTTGCCATTTAAGTAGCTTAAGTATCCTTCTCTGTGTACAACGTTTCCTGGGATTTAACAAACCACTTACTGCTGGATGGATTCCACTCAGATATGATTGCCATTCTTGCAACAAAGACTAGCTGATGAAGAGAGTGAAAAGAGCCTGTACCAAAATGGTCACAATGTTAGTTGTGGGGAAGGGAGAAAACAGCTTTGTGTATTCTGTCTTCTGTTCTTTTACTATGTTAGTCTTGTTCATGTTCATCAAGGTGGATGCCTAAAAGAGGGCTTTCCTCAAATCCCGGAGCCTGGCAGGAGGTGCCGAGGTGCTTCTCTAAAATTCTGACCTAAGGGATGGGGACTGACAGTGTGGGACAGCTGAAGGTGGGAGTTGGTGACCTGACACTGAGGGAGAGATGCTGGGGTAGAAAATTGGGACCCTGTATGAGAGGGGGAAAAAACTTACGACATCTTGTAGACAAGGAAGCTTGCAGGGCAGAAGAAAGAGCGACAACATGGTCAAAGTTACGAAAAACATATTGACGAGCATCGTGCATAGATATTGGCAGGATAAGACATCTGGGTTTGAAACAGGAACACGCTCTGAATGACCACAGCGAACACTGCCAGTGTGTGCCAGAAGTAAATATAGTAGAGTAAGCACTGCTACAGAGTCATTGAAGTCAACGCTGCATAACATAAAATTGCATAATATATTTGTTTGTGAAGGTTATTAGAGCACAGTTTTAAACGGATCTCAGTCCTTGGAAAGGTGAGGGTATTCTGGTTCCCTGAGTGGAGATTTCCAATACGTCGTAGTCTGATCTGGTGGCAGACTGCCAGCAGAAGGGGTGAGCTTGCTGTTCCTCTCCTACCAGCTCCGGCACTCGTCTGACCGGCTCTGAGCTGGTTCCTCTCACTGTGCCAGGAGGAAGGGAACTGCCCTCTCTCCTCACAAAAGGAAAAAAACGAGGGAACTTTTGTTGTCCTGGTCAGCTCAAGTTGTGAGGGCATGAGAGAGGGTCTCCGTAGGGTGCGTGTGTGAGAGGATAGCTGGAGGTATCCGTAAATGTGTGGGGCAGTGCAGGCGGGCAGGCTGTCTCAGCCCCAT
>NW_009616789.1:20838-36774 GCF_000690535.1 Cariama cristata
CCAGCGGCTGTCCTCCCCTCTCCCACCAAGGATATGGTCGGTGCATGGTGCGGCAACCGTCAGAGACCCGGATTTCAGGGCACTGTCACCCTCTCTGAAAGAGGGCTGAAACTGTTTATGAAATTAGTACTTTGTAAATGATAAAGACTAAATAATGCATTCTATGCATTTGCATAATTTTGAATCACTTATCCTTCTGAGGGCTGTAGTCATTTGGCTCACGTTAAAGAATGCTTAACGGTGTAATTGAGCTCAAGCCGTTGGTTGCTGAGCCTAGTTGACACTGAAGATAGGAGGTATGTTTTTGGGGAGACCATGTGTGTTCCCTGAAATGTCCATGGCACCACGGAGCGGTGCCCTTAGGGCTCAAAGCGTTGCGGGTAGGACAGGTAGGAGGCACGGTCAGGGCTGTGAAGAGCTGGGATATCTTTCAGAAAGAGCTTGAGGCCTGGAGCAATAGAAGTGGGACATATGCCCGTGGTGATGGTGTGCAGGGTCATGACCTTAGGAGGCATTAGGAGAAAGAAACTTTTTCTCTGAGCTGGCTGTGATGCAGGCGTTTATCAGCTGGAAACGCAGGAGAAACACATCCTTACTTTGCGCAGTCAAAAGGTGACAGTGAGCCGCAAGGATGGCGCTGGGCAGAAGGCGGTGAAGTGGGGTAACAGAGGTAGGTGATCTCAAGGATGGGGAGTCATCTGAGAGAAAACTCCAAGAACTTGCTTGATTTGGGTGGGAAAATGAACCCTGACAGGGAGGTGGTGTAATTATTTTTTGTCATCGGGGAAATAAACTTCAGGGGTAGGGAAAAGCTGTTTAAGCTGGTGGATCAATGTTGGCATGAAAACAAATGGATAAAAGCTGTTCAGGAATAAATGAATATTAGGCTGAAAATTAGACGATTTTTAACTATTGGAGAAACTCAGTTCTGCAGTAGGTATCGGATACGGAGACTGAGGAAGAGCATTGTCAGCATGTTGGAGTCCGTCACTGTGGTCGGGATTGTTGGATGTGATAATTGTAATGGAGGGCCTGAGGTAGTGATCTGTAAAGGAAGCACCTTTCCCATCTACATCTGTATGTGGTGGTGGATTGTCATGACCATGTCATGTCCAAGTAGGAAAGGGGAAACTGTCCTTTGCTGTCACAGTTTTGAAAGCATCTGGATGGGAATATGTGCTGAACTGGATCGCTTCTTCCCCAGGATGGAGAATTCATGTCATTAAGTGAAGTTTTAACCTTTGCTTTACATTTAATCTGTGAATGTCTCTGCTGTTATGGTCACGTATGACGCTTATGTTTGTTTATTGTTTTTTCCCCTAGGTATTTTTATGGCCTCTGTCACAGCAGCGTCTCAGTGTCTCCCAGGCATTTATGGATTTATTCTGAGAACATTCCTGTGAGGTAGGGAAATGTTACCACCTTCGTTTTACAGACTGGAAACTGAGGCACAGGGCGATAAAGGTTGCAGGAGGAGTCTGTAGCGTAGCTAGCAGTCAAACGCTGGTTGCCAGCAACTTCCTCATTGTCCTAATCCCAAACTCAGCTACCTGTCCTTTGGCTTTATTTTTCCTTTTTTTTTTTTTTTTCCCCTTTTTATCCCTCTGGTCTGAGTTTTAGTAGAAAAAAATCTACAAGGGGCTGGGAGGACCTGTGGAAAATATGATTAGGGTTACTGGTGTCCTTTTTTTAACATTGTAACTTATGAGTTGAAATGCCTTTCTAAAAATATCAGCAGATCTGTTTATGTTAAATGATTAACATGTTTAGACTTTCAACAGATAAGCTGTCATGCTTTTTTGAGTCAGTAATTCCTTTATCCTACCTGTCTGGGCTTGTGGCTGTTGAATTCTTGCCCTGCCTAAGCTAATGTCATCCCGATCACCTAAAGCAATGCCAAGAATTTCATCATCCCTGCAAAGATCTGATTCATGTCAAGACAGGTGTAAAGTTTCTCAAGCACACTTATGTATAATTACTGTTTAACTTTATTTTTCAAAGGTCTTTCCAAGCCAACTAAAATGTTCAGCTTTGAGCTCCCAGATTCTCCCAGAAATTGGATTTCAGTGCCTGATGAGTGATGCTGATCCCTTTCAAAAGTATTGCAAAGACACATGTGCGCACACTGAGTTACAATTTACATCATAAAATAAATATCATGAATAACAGCTTGAAAAATGTCTCCCTCCACCTTCAAGTGAGGAATTTTTAAGATAGGTCTCCCTTGAGCCCTTCTTTCCCTTCAAGTTGGTATTTAAAGTGTGACTTTTACTACTTAAGGAATTTTCTTAGAGCTACGGCAACATTATAAATTATGCAAACACCAGCAGGCTCTGACAATTAAATATTTTTATTGTATATTAAAATAAGCAACGTTATTAAAATGATAACATTGCAAAGAAATATTTAATGCAATCTTTCTAATTTCGCAATCTGTAAAATACGCACATTGGGTTACATTTATGCTCTTTATTAACGTATATTACGTGTCTTTGTGTCCCCAAGAATGAAGCCCTAATGACTCATGAACTGTCTCAAAGTGCACTAAATAAGATTAAAGAGCTGGCCAGTGACCTTAACAGTCAATTAGGCTATGCATTACTCAGCCCAGTATTTGTGGAGTGTAGAAGGGAAGCGAAAACTCATTAGCTAAGATGCTGATGCTTGAAACAAACAAGATTTCTCTAAAACCAGGAACTAGCCTTGTTGCCTAAGTGGAGATTGAAGCACTTAAAGTAGGTACGTCTTTGTGTTATGTGTGTTTGAAAGTACTGCTGATGTGGTCGTGGGGAGTGGAGAAAAGCCTGCTAGTGAGCTTTTGGGCTCTAAGCCTTTTGGAATAGATCCTGCCAGGCATGGGTGGTGTAGGACATGGTGCTCAGGTTTTGGGATGTGCCATCTGAGAGGTTATGCAAAGACAGCATGAATGGGAGGGCTGGTTTCGGAAACCTCGATTTCACAGAAGCAGCAGGACCGGGAAGAACATCTTGGTGTGGCATACTGCATGCTTGGTTTTCCTCAAAGGTGAGCCCTGGGTTGGCACAATTGCATTTGAATGCATGTGGGAGTGTGAGCAGAAAGGCTCTTGGCTGCTGTGCCCACTGAAGAGCAGAGATTGAAGACTGCGTCCCCTCCTCCCGCAGCTCAGGAGAGAGGAGATGAGGGGGTGCCGAGTGCTCAAGAGGTACAGCCAGGTCAGACCCCCTGTTGCCCACCAGCTCCCCCAACGCTTGCAGGCTCACCTAGCCCATGGAGTCCTCAGCATGAAACCAGACTGGCAATGGGCAGCAGGGCTGAGAGCATCCCAGCGACGGGTTAACTCCGTGAAGTGCAAACCTGGACAGTATCTGAATTACGAGAGAGCCTCTGTCATCTTTAGGATGATTTTCCTTAAGTAATCATCTGCATGTAGTTTTATATTGTGTTCGGAAGCATCTTAGAGCAGTCCTAGGTTGGAGATGGCTACCCCCCTGGGAGGACACTACGTGGTGACAGAACTGAAGCGAGATCAGTGACAACATTACACGGGAGTTGAGCTGGCAGCTTGGTCATGCTGCTCCTCAGCAAAGCAGTGGTCCTTGAGGGCTTCTCAGTTTTATAGCGCTTATTTTCTGGTATGTGCAGTTATGTATGCTTTCAGCTGACCCTGAGAAGTTCTGTTGTTCCTAATGTAAACTCAGGTTCTAGGAAATAAAAGATGACAGACTCAATCCGTACAAAATGTGGCTGAAGGTACAGTTTGAGTGGCATGCAATAACATCTTTTAAAGTAAATGAATTTTTTTGAATATAAATTGGGCAGAATCTCCCTGATCTAGGTCATAGTTTATCTGTAGGGTTTTCTTTTAAAATAATTTCCTTAATAAAGTCCATCTGATTTGGGGAGAGGGGACAGGGGGACCTGGGAAAAAAGTGTACTTTTGCTGTTCAGACGAATGGGAGAAGAAAGAAAAGGAAACCTTTTCAATCATGTCAGGCTGAATCTAAAGCATCAAGGAATGATGTTACAGGAGAACCCCTGAAGATAAACTGTAACCTAGATTAGCGGAATACAGATTAAGTTCTCAGGAGTTTGGAGACTGCAGTGCATCCTGAAGCAGTCTTTTGACATTCATTTAAATGAAAATTGTTGTGTGGTGACTCTTTCAGGGATATACAAAAATACCCAAAGTTTGCATTTGAATGTTACAGTCCTGAAGTTAATAAATTTATTAAAGTGAAGACTGCTTGAAAAAAATTTAAAAAACTTCAAACTCAGGATTTTCCATTTGAACTGGCCATTGCTAGGGAAATATTATATATCTATGTGATTATGGTTTTGGGGGGATTTTATACATACAGTATTACCACTAAAAGCTGGACACCAAAATTGCAGTTAAAACTGAGAATTCTACACGATTAGTTTTCTTCGTTCTGACTTTAGAGTATAAAATAGTTGTCATCAGGTCACACTGTCCTCTTGTGATTCTTTAAATATTTTTACTAATTTAGTTGCATTTCGGAAAGTGTCGTGTGATTCCCTGTTCTAATTTAAGGAGTGTTTTCTGTAATATAGCTTACGTATTTCTAAAAAATGTTGGCACAAAGCTTATGTGATTCAAAGTGATTTGATTGTGTGTTAATGCCACATTGACTGGAATATATTAATCCTTAATGCAAAACAGCAATTTACCTGTTACTTTTCACTGTAATATGGTGAACAATATTTTCTGGCTGTATTTAAATGATAACCTCGAAGGGCATTGGCTGATTTGTTGGTGTAACTCAGCAGTCTTTATATATGGCTATACATAGATTTTGGGATAGGGGGGGCGTGCTTAAGAGCCTTTACAGATCCTTTTATCTTACAAATGAGTGAAGTGCTTTAATATATTGGAGCCCAAAGGGCATGGCTGCTGGCCGTTTACCTGGTTTCACATGGTGTCTGTTGGAGAACGTGTGTGGAGAGGGAAAGGTGGGGCTTAAAGCTCCAAATTCGGACTAGTAAAATTCCCTTCTGCTTTGAAGGTGTATGCTTTAGCTGTCTCCAGGGATATATGTTTTCAAAAGTGTATTTATGAAAAAGGGCATCAGCAGAAGCTGGATATGTTACAAGATTGAACCGCATTTGCAAAATTGAACACGAGCTTTAGCCCTCTGGTCTTTTTCATTTCCTTTTCTATTATATAATCAGTATATTGGTAGGTGGCTTTTGTTTTGTCACTTTGCCTGTTTAATTAATTTAGCTATCTAAAGGTTATGCAATAAAGGTGGAATCACCATGACTGGCAACCTAACTTATCATCCCACGGAGTCAGCACTTGCTTGTGGTCTGGCGCAATGGTTTTGAATAGGTGCCACCCCGTGCATGTGTGTTCTAAACCCGAGACGAGTGCTGAACTCATTAAAAATACATGCGACATAAGTTAATTAATGTGCATAAGGAGTTTTGGTACTGAGATCTCCTTTGAGGATGCATTTAACTCTAACTCGGTTTTGTTCTGTCTACTATCAGGATAGGCTTGGCTGAAACCAGCCAGTATTGGTTAGACTTCTGGTTTGAAGTAGAGCCCAACGGGATGGCAGATTAAAAACCGGGCAGTTGTGACTGTGCCAGGGTTCCCGGTGCTCGTGCCAGCTCCCAGGGCTGTGCCAGGCAGGAGCACCGGCTGTGCCGTTCCTGGGGGCAGAGTGCCGCACCAAGCAGATACACATCCTATTGTACTCCTGGGCAAAACTCTGGATTTCTAAAGATACCTGAAATAATGAGGTTTGGTGAGCTGTGATTGAACAACTGTGCGATACCAAACTCCTCTGAGTAAAATAGAGTCTAAATTTTTCTACTAATAGAAGAAGGAACATCAACAGAGACTATCAGTATTTCACTGCTCAGGCTTTTCTCCCTCTGTTCATACCTTCTTTCTATTCACCATTAACTCAAGGATGATTTCCAAGGATTCTGCTAATTATGATCTGTTTTTCAGGGGAGGAAGGCAGCAAGACAAGGATTACATTTGTAGTAAGAACAAGTAGAAGCATACATGGATTGGAGATATCGAGTGGGTTTTTTTGGCCCAACAGTGTTGGAAATCAAGCTTTGTTACTGTGTCCAATATAGCAGGTTTCACTGAAAACTGATGATAGTATTTTGTTTGTTTGTTACAGAGAAGGTTTTCACTGTATCACTCTGGAAGAAAATACTCACAGATCCATATTCAAGAGTAGACTACTGTATTTTGTGTAAGTGGAAGAATGTATGGATTTGTTGCATTTTCATCACAGCGAGCAAAAGAAAACGATTTTTTTCCCTTCTTTTTGACTAGTACTAGGGCTTTAGTTTTGCAAAAGGATTTTCTAGGTAGAAACATCAGGTAAAATGGATTCTGGATTTAAACACAGGGGAGGGAGAACGAGGAACCACCACCCAGCAGTTTTTGAGTGTTCATCATTTCCTGAAAATTGGACCTTTTAAAGTATTTCAGGTTGGGTACACTAGAAATTGAAGCATTCAAATCACTAACTGCTTTTGAGCATGACAGCCAGAATCTCCATTAACGTTGCATCTTCTGCCTAGGGGATCACAGAGCAGAGACTGATGTGTCTTTGAGGATGGAAATGGAGCAGTTTAAGAAGTTACTGTGCTTCAGCTGAGATGTGGTAACAGCACACAGCCGTGTGTAGTTCATTTTGCTGAAAAACAAAATAGAAATCACAGAGGATGATCTAAAGCTGTCTGTTTTGCTTTGCATAGAAGCAGACTAGCTACGCTCCTGTAATAAGTTGCCATGTCTCAGCTATGAGGATGGTAATTTCCAGTTGATGAAAGGTAAATTATAGCTAGAACAGGTGGGTAATGTGCTTCAAGATACCTCTCTCTGATCACAGAGGAGCAGGACTTGCTGTGCTGGTTTGGACCAGTGGTCAGTCTAATTCGGTACCCTACCCATGCAATGATCAGTACTAGATTACTGAGGCAACGTACAGGAAATCATGTATTTAATTATCAAACATTTTATCTGCTGGAGGACTGTTGGCTTTTTTAACGTTATCAAACCAAAACAGGCTGATTTAGTTACTGAAAGAGTCCCTTCTAAAATGCAGTTAAATTTATCTTTAAATCTTTCTTTGCAGACAAGGAGTTTATTGACATTTCTTAATGTTTTCCCTTCAGACATCTCAACTGAGGGTTGATCTAAGCCATATAGAGTCTTTAATCTGGAATGGTTTTGAGTTTTTTGGCTTAGATATTTTCGGGGGGGGGGGGGAGGGGGGGGGTGGATGTGTGTGTTAGTGGAGTTTTTTTGGTTTTTGTTTTTTTTTCAAATGTTCTTGTACATCTCCAAAAAACCAGAGTAATGGTAGATTAATAGTCTGGGGGGTTTTTTGCTAACATTATAGCTGAAAGATAAAATGCTAAATGGGTTTCATGTAGTTATTGTATTGCTTGAGTGTGTCTTCACATTAATTAAAATTAATTTAAACAAGGTGATAGGAGTAAAGTGCAGAGTAGGAAAAGGATAGATCAGAAAAAGCAGATAAGATAGGTATATTCAAATAGTCAGAGCCTGATGAAATTTGCCCTTGGGTACATCAGCAACTAACCAAGCAACCTTTGAACCATTTATAATTATCTTTTAGAAATTGTGAAGAGCAAGAGAGGTCCTGGAGGACTGAAAAGGGCAAATGCAGTACCTGCCTTCAAAAAAGGGAGGTCCAGGGAATTACAGACTAGTTAGTTTAACTGCAGTGCTTAGAGAATTGGAACAAAATTTTTGATCAGTTTCTAGGAATCCGGAGGATAAGAAGATCATAAGGACTGGGGGGAGCAGTACCTGTGATGTTACCTTGACTTCGGTAACTTTTGACATAACCTCTTGTGGCATTTCTGTGGAATAGGGAAATATATGTATTTAATTATACTGTAAACAACTGTTTAAAGACTGTGTTTGAAGAGTAGTTACCTATAACTTGCTGTGAAAATCGGGGGAAGAAGGAGGGGTGGCATGAGGAATCATGTGAATACACCCCTGTTTGTCTTGGGCTGATCTTTATTTGCTGTTCTCTTTACTGATGTGGACAAGGGAATACTTACTAAATCTGCAAGTAAACCCAAACTGAGAGGGGCTCAAGCATTGTGAAGCATAGTTCAGAATTAAATGGCTATGGTAAATTGAAAAAACATTTGGAAATCTGCAGCATATAACTTAATGAGCTGAAATAAGGAAATACAAAGTGGTGAGGACATGGCTAGGCTGCACCACTGTGGAAGAGCATCTTGGGACAGGTGCTAGATCACCACCTAAGCACAAGCTAGCAGCTGCGGAGCGGCCAGCCTCCATCTGGAGTGTATTAAGAGGACTGTAATTAAAGGTAATGGTTCTGCCATGGTCAGTGCTGCTCAGGCCCTAGACATGGAGCTGTGTCCAGCTGCGGGGATGGTACATCAGGGAACGTGGGTTGGCTGAGGGCATCCCCGGATGTGGCTGAGGTCTGGAGGACAGGTGAGATGCAGAGGTGGTTAGAGCTGGGTCCAATCAGCCTGTGGATGAGGAGACCAAATGATTGATTGCTGTCTCGACCAAGGGTTGGACAAGAGGTCCTCCAGGTTTATGGCAAAGCTGTAACTCATATCGCACCAGCAATCATAAGTATGAGAAAGGCATTGACAAGTCAAGAAAGGTGGCAAAAACTGGAGTGAACCAGGCAGAGGGCTGCGTGGCTGGCCAGGGACTGGAGCAGATGTGCGAGCGGAGCGGGGGCCAAGGGACCAGTGCTTCCTGAGCCCAGGGAAGGGAGGGCCTGACCACGGTCACCCACCCCGAGCGGGTGGCTGGGGTGATGGCAGTGTCCGAGTTTTCCGGGGGGAGCACAGAGAAGGGAAAAGAGGCAAAGTTCACAGGATGCAGCAAGGGAGCTTCTAAAAGTTCAGTTTCAGAGTGGAAGAGCACTGGAAAAACGGTCCAAAGAGCTTGTGGTACTTCCATCTTTGGAGGTACTCGAAAATCAACTGGGCAAGGCTCTGGACAACACGGTCTGACTTCAGTTAACCCTGCTTTGAGCAGGTGTTTGAACTAAGGACCTGCAGAGGTCCCTTCCCACCTGCTTTATTCTTAGGGTTCAATAACTACTTCCATCATCCTTTTCTTTAGAGGATGAAATTTTTGAATGATAGGTGTCTCAGGTCAGTGGCAGTGCTCCTCCAGGTAATGTTAATCAACAGTTCAGAAGGGCCAGGTATTACTGAGATTGCTTCCGCTTGAGTAGTGTCTCTTAATAACATAAAAACATTTGTTTTCTCAATCAGGCTTCAAGAGGAAACACTGTAATCAAATGTTTAGATTTCTTCAATGCTGTGGCATTTTCTTTTGTTAGAAGCACAAGCATGTTTTCTAGGATACAGATGTTTAAATTCATAGCCTTTAAGAAGCCTTTGCATCAAGTGTATGGATTGGATTGGGTGCTCGAAGGAGATTGTCGCCTTATAATATAATAAACATGTACCTAATCAGAGAAGCTGATTATTTCCCATCACAATAAATAGAAAACACGTGATCAGTGACTTCAGCATCTATTTTTTCTTCAAGTTTTGCAAAAGTAATAGCTACGAGCTATTCCAGCCAAAACCGGCACGTATACGCAATCTCTAACATGCAGTGGTTAAATATTAATATACATCGGCTGTGTTTAAAGATCAAGAATGGCTCTTGGGTAACGAAATGTTAACTCTTAAGCTCCATCAAGTTTTGTAAGGTGACTTCTAGAAGAGGAGTATGTTGTCATTCAGAGTGGTGTCTTTTGCATGAACCTTAGCAACAATTCAATGCGATTGTTTTTCTGAGTTAGAATATTGAGAAGTCAACACTAAGATTTTTGTTGAGGTCTGATTTAATCACTTAAAAACATAGCCAAGCTGCTTGACAGGTGACCACATAAAGCATTCCCAAAGACTAATGGCCTTGCATTGCTCATCTGTCCCCATTTCCTTAATCATGCTGATGGTTTTTTTTGTTTTGTTTTTGGTTTTGAACCAGTGCCATTAAGCTGACAAGGCCACCTCGTTCAGAGGTGGGGTGGTGGAGGGGTTATTTCCCATGATAGCTGTGACAGTTGGTAGGGTCACGTAGTTGGGAAGCTGCCCCGTCCTCCCTGTTGGAACAGTCTCTCCTGGCACTTGCACAGTGGCACGGAGAGTTTGAGCCATATGTGTAATCTTGGTTAATTGTGTTAGATTTGTTCTGTTGTTCTCCTTGTTTAATGTTTGGTACAGTCTTGTAAGTGAAGTTGCTACAGTGTGAAATTTTACAGTGTCCAAGTTTGAAATGATCCCGCTTATCATGTTAACTTTTTTCCAAGCTGTTTCTTGTGGTGGTTCTGCTTTGCCAGCCGGCGTGCGGGAGTGGTGAGCAGGGCTTTCTCCTGAGTTTTACTTGGTAGTCATTAACTCCAGATGGCAAGTAGCATTTCATGCTGTTGTAAAAGGTATTTTGTTCAAATGAAGTTCTGTTTCACATGCAGTGGGGTTGAGTTTTTTTGAAGTTTCAATTTATCTGCTTATCTGAGGAGCATGAATTACTGGCGTTGCTGGAGTTGGAGACCCTAACTGATGAGGTATACAAAGAAGAAACGCTGATACAACCTACACTACAGATGTTATGACAAGAACGTCATATTTTTTGCTGGATAGCAGAGTGACTGATTGGCTGTAGACATTCCTGACACTGCCTGACAGAAAGGGTTATTTTATCTGAAAACAGTGCAGTTACAGATGAGAGAGCTCCTGAAAAACATCACTCACTTTTACTAGCGACATCCATCACTTCCTAATTATGGGTGCTTTCAGGTGGAGAAACAAGTTCTTTCCATTGCTCCTCCGGAGCTATTCTTGTCAGTGTGGCAGCAGTGTGGGGTTAAAGTCAGTCCTTTATCCAGGGGCAGAGGGACCTGTGGATTAAATTAATGCACATCGGTGTCTGTATGTGTTAGATGGGTATCGTGCTGTTACAGGAATGGCAATGGCCAGCGACTGTGGAGAATGAATAACTCTTTGTAGTTTAACCACCTACTTTGAAGCACAGAAGATCTGTTAAACTTTTTTGTTTGCAAGTCGGGAGTTTTCATTGTCCTTTGAAAAACTGAGTCAGATCAGAGCAAGTCATGAGTCCAGTGAAGAGAGAAACCCATGATACCTGTTCAGAAATAGGAGAGAGTCTCTGAATCTCAGTTTTCTGACACATGAGCTTATTTTTCGCAACAGGAGCATGGTTCCCCTGGATGGTCCAGGAGCTCTCACCCCCTCTGGACATCCCTGGAGCTGCCTTCTCCAGCCCCTGTGGGCTGCTGACTCCTGCTGCCTTCGGGCACAGGAGAGGGCAGGGTCTTCCCGCACCTCCTGACCACGCAGAGCGGCTCCTGGCAGAGCTGCCTGCTCCCCACAGGGGCTGGGCTAGGGCCACCGCCAGGACAGAAACTCAAGTGGGATTTTTCCAAAATGCTGAATTGGCCTAACTTTACCTGCATTGAATATGTTGGTCCTGGTACCATACTTTACACTTTTTCAGGAAGCCATATACATTTTTTTGGAAAGCCATATACCTTTTCAATGCAGTCCCTAGCACTGTCTAGAGATCCAGTGCTGATTCCAAACCTTCTGCTGCGTCCTGGTGTCAGAGCAGACATTGGCAGCTGCATCCATTATACAATGGCCTAATTGATCGGAAGTTGTCATGTCTGCGGGAGGCCTTTGCATGGTTGGGTGTCTTACACCATGGTTTGCTTCAGCCCACCTTCTGTGTGGGGCTCGGATTTTCAGCTGGGCTCTTAAATTTATTTTCCTTTGCAATGCTAAATAATTCTCTTCTTGTAGTCTTACAGCAAGAGCAGGGCAGGAGATTTACTTTCTCTATGTGCTGCTGTTTACATACGGATAAAAATAACAGTTGGTTGAAGTACTGTTTGTTTTCATGTATAGATGTGCCGTGCGCTCCACCCATGAGTGTGCCTCTCTGCCTATATTTCTTTGTATTTGCTTTCTGTGGCCTGTTGATCTGACCACAGGTATGGAGATGCTGAGGATACCATGGCGATACGGTCAGCATAGGTGCCTGTGTACGTGGTGCGGTCAGGGAGGAATAAATGAGCATTTTCAGAATTGTTGTTTAATTCCAATGACTCTGCAGACAGTGAAGTATTTACAGTTTCTGAAATGATCTTTGCTGCCCTGCACTACCTTTTCTCTTTGAAGAGCGGGTGCCTCGCAGCCCTTCCCTGGCTACCAGTAATAGCAGTAATTAAACACACCTGGTAATGACAACAGACCTGATGCACCTTCTGCTGCTGAGGATGCCGACGTCCTGAGATCAGGAGCATCCATTGCTGTTTCATATGAGCCCTCAATTTAATTGCAGACTCAAGATTAAAACCACAGTCCATAGAAAAGGTAGGCGTGGGTGACTCTGTTGCCCGAGTACATCCCTGGCTTCCTCCTGGGACATGGAAGTAGGATGGCCAATGTCCTGTTGAACTGAGTTGGTATTTTATTGTTTCACTTTTGTCCTTAATTTTGTACTGCCATAGCGAGGCCTCTTTGCAAGAAGACTTGAAGGGTATCATCTGTTACTTCAGATAGGGAGTGCAAATGAGATGAAAGTAATGTAAAACAAAAGGTGTAGGCTTGGTGATGCTGTGGTCCCCAGACTTGCCGAAGCTTCAGTGACCAAACACTCCAGGTGCTGGTTGTGGATGAGCATTGCCCATGGGTTGGAGCTTTAGAGTTCTGGAAATGGCTCTGGACATCTAACACATTGAGTAAAAACGGAAATGTTATTGAACTTCTAGAGAAGGAAGTGAATTGCACTGATGTCTAAGTTTATCTTTTCCTGAAAGTCCAAGTCAAAGTTTCATTGGGGCACGGTGGTGGTGTGAAACCAAAAAACCCCCACCTCCAAACCTGAAATATCCCATGCCCCGTTTTTGGAGGCCTGAAAGACTGAAGTGGATCATTACCCACGAGCTCCCCAAAGACTAATTTGTGGGGAAGGTGGTGCCAGAGCAGAGGCTTTTGCAGGGGAAGTGTGGGAGAGCCCATCTGTCAATATTATTCTTGATGCTTTTCCAATGCTTTTACAAATTGATAGTCTGGGAGTTGTCTCTGCTGCAGGTAAAGCCGGTTTCAGGCCCTTGTGTGCTGATATTTTATTCAAGTGAGACATGAATGCTCCAGGGGAAAATGGCATTGTGAGATAAAGGGCTCTGATACATGCATATGGCTTAAATGTCATCTTACCAAAAAAGAGATAAAGCAGATGTTAATTGTAGAACTGTGGTTCGTGTCCTTTTTTTTTCTTATTAAAGTTATTTAATCTAATGCAGCGTATCTGAACACATACGACTGCTGCATTTATTCCCTCTAAAAATGTTTCTTTGAAACAGTTTTGTGCTTATGCAAATACATAGTTTTAATAGAAGAGAGAGTAGACGTGGTAGTCTCTGATTAGAGAGACTATTTTCTTCCAGGATTAAGAGTCTGAAGTAACAGTTGATTTTTATCATTTGTTTTGAAGGAGAGAATTGCAGGTACACATTTTCTTCAAGCATTAGATAAGCGGTCTGACTGGAATAGCAGTTTTAATCTGTTTAAATGATGTTTTTCCAGTATGAAAGGGGCCAAGAGATGCCTAAGTGTAAAGGTCTACTGGTAATTGTCAAAGTGATGGGAGTTGTTTACAGAACGTACAGTGACTGGATGGTTGCCTCGAGCTAAGAGCCTATACGTGACCTTTGTTCTTGGTTTAAAGTGTAATTAAGGCATATGTGCCTCTGTGTATTTAAAAGCAATAAAACCATTCCATTTTCAGACTGTGAGGTATTTAGGGATGGCAGATAGGGATGAAGCATTTCAGCGAGTGCTGGTGTTAACTGTTTTGTTATTTACTGATGTTGTGGTGCCTTTCTCCAATGCAGCTGTAATGAGGTCAAATCAAATCTTTTATTAAGTGTTACTCATACAGGTGAGGTAATGGCTTGTTATCTTATCTATGTAAGTAAAACTTTCATCTTTTGCAGGTAATCCCAAAGAAAAAACTGAGAAATCCTGGCCTGCCCTTTGCCTACAGTGCATGCCAAGACTTTTGCAGACTTGTTATAGAGATGTTAAATAGGCTTTACTTTTTGTCTTGCTCTGCTAGTAAGGCCATGTGCTTTCAACATGTATCCAGCTGTAGAAACCTTAGAGGGGAAAAACTATGGGCAGTTCGCTTCTGAAATCCGTCAAGACTTGACTTAATTCTTTGTACTTTTCCTTAATGCATGATATTTCTGGGGCCGTCAGGCTTAATGCTGGTCACTTTGTGACAGACAGTCTTTTGCAATCTGTTGGTTCAAAATGTTACAGTGGAAGCTTTTTGCTGCTCCAGCATTTGATGTTATATGTCTGCAGCCCCCTTCTTATGAGTAGGAAATGGGGAAACGTGTGACACGTGGCAGTGGCAGGTCTAAAAGGAGCAGCTGGGAGCTGCTTGGAGGTTTTGAAAGTGACAATTTCATGTGCTAGATGCCTTTCACAAAGTTGTGCTGTTAGTCTGGGGTCTGTAAGAGAGGCGTGCTTTCACCGTGCCCAGGGCAGCTGTGAAAACTGCCAGCCGGGCACTGGGGTTGGCAGGTCCCCGGTGCTCCTGGTGCTCCCCATCTTGCCCTGCCACTTTTGTCTCTCTGCATGCCCAGCTTGATGCTGACCTCTGCCTGGAGGGACATTTTGCCCTCACGGTGCTACCTCCCTTCATCCCTCTTTGCTCCTTAGCAGAAGCCATGCGGATGGGTTTGATGGAGAAGGGTATTCGCTGCGGCTCAGGCACTGGGGCGGTCCAAGTGTGCTGGTGCTTAGGTGGGGTAGGCAGGCAGGATAAGTGCTGGTGAAACATCCTCATCCTCGACCCTGGGCTTGCCAGCGCTGTGCTGGCTCTGCAACACCTGATCTGTAGCAACCCGTGATCTAGTTGGGACAGGATTTCTTTGTTGCAATTGAATTAACGTAAATATTTCTAATAATGTGTGTATGTGCAAAAAAAGATATTTGTTTAGCAGCTGCAGTGTTTGAACCACAAACTGCGAAGGGAGTAATGTAACACCTTTTAAACAGAGGAGACAAGCAAGGGAAACCTCTTAATTTAACCTCTTTTAGCTGGATTGTGAAACTTGATAAACAGCTGCCTTGGGAGTACGGGAGAAAAAGGGCATCACTAAATAGGGGGAAAAGACCTGAAAACAAATACCCTTTCTCAGTCCTCTTATAGCAGAGTATGAGCTGGAAAGAAACCTAAGCTTTTTGTAAGAGGTTAAGCAACAAAATTATGAGGAGTGAGTACTTTTTCACCATCCATACGGCCACGGTTAGCTGACGACACGAGAAAAGGCCTCTGGTATGTAAATGTCTGTTTTTTCCTTGTGAGGGAGGAACTCGAGATCTACTGTCAGTACTGCGCACTAATGGTGGTGCAAACCTCCCTTTCTAAGGGTTGGCAATAAATAGAAAACGGTCAACTTCAAGAGAATTGATTACAGAGAAAATACTTTTTTCTTTTTTTTAATAATATTTTTTCGACCCACTTGGAGACATGAAAATCTAGCCAGGAATCTCTCATCTCTCTTGTTACTGCCTAAGATTAATGCCCAGACTCTTTCAAAGGCCATTAGTACGAGGAGTAGAAGTTAAAAGAAAACAAAGTCTCATTTTCTGTCACTTTCCCATTTATTCATTTTGGATTCAGCACATGAACAACTTGTAGTTTGCCGTGGGGCTCAGTTGCAGGATCAAGGCTACAATGGAGGCATTGTGATCACCTTTCTCTCCCTGCCACCCTGTGCAGTCGAGTTGAAATCCTGCTTTTTGGCATCCAAGCTGTTGCTTTGGTGACCAATTATGACTCCAGAAGTATACATTGTGGTCTCACTGAATAGCTGAAAG
>NW_009616789.1:36805-113342 GCF_000690535.1 Cariama cristata
GAAAAAAAAGATAAATGTGTTCAAACACAGTTCTGTTTTGCAAGCCTTCAAGGTGATTCAGAATAGAGTTGTTGGCGTATTTTATTTAATGTGGTATATCAGTGTAGCATTAGGATTTCAAATGTCAGTGTTACAAATCCAGAAAACATAATTAAGGGTGATTTAACACTCAGGATGCTGTGCCCTTTACATATACGTTATAATTACCTCTAATTTTTCGTAGCATGGAGTTCTCAGTTTCACTAAGCAGTGCTGTTTCTCTGCAATTACTTAATTTTAGAAATAGTTATGTGTTAATCACTCAAACCTTTGTTTTCTAGAAGCCTAAGATGCAATCTGTAATTCTGGGTTTAGTGGATACATCTTGTGCTCCGTGATCTTACTGATGGTCCTGAAAGCCTTCATGTGAACCCAACAAGATTGTATAAAGTATTTTTAGAATGAAGAGGGAGCTTTATGCCAGTGACGTGGCAGGGGTGAAAGAATGAAAAAAAAGGTAAATTTTGTAAACACTTGGATATAGCAGCTCCTTCACAGGTAAAGGAAGAAAATTTGCTAAATTAGTGTGCAAATAAAAGAAAAAATGTGTAGTTTCAGGGAAAAGAATCACATGCGATGGTTGGGCAGAATTTTCTCTTTCTTTGAACGCTTTCAGCAATGGTGTTTGCAGGATTCCTTCTTTGCTTCCCATGGCACTTAATCACCTCTGCTCTGCTTTGTGTAGTTGGTGGGGTCCTTGGGTCGGTGATGTCTTTGTCTTCAGACACCCCTGTCCATGCCACTCGCGTTCACAAGTGACAACTGTAATGATTTAATGACTGTCTCTCCCATAACGTGCTGATACCACAAGTTACTAATGCCCCTGGGCTAATAAGCACGTCCGTTCTCCATGCTGGGTAGAATGCTTTGTTTGTCCTCCCCAAAGATTAGTGTTTATACTCCCTTGATAAAAGAAAAAAAGCACTCCAAGCATGTGTTCAAAGTGAAAACTCTTATAGATCTGTCAGGCAGTACAATATCACTAATAGCAGCAGATACTTAAGTAGCGTATTTTCATAATCCCACAGGTTGTTGTTAAGAGCATTTTCTCCTACTGGGAGAATATGTATCCCTCTGTTGAACTTCTTGTCAGCTATCGCTATATTTATGACCTTAATGGAGTTTCCAGCAATCATACCAAGGCATGTGCTAGGTTAACAGTTGGACTTGATCTTAAAGGTCTTTTCCAGCCTAAACAAATCTATGATATAGTAGGCCCTGTGTATATCCATATTTCAGTATTTTATTTTACACCTAGTAGCACCTCATGTTTGTGTAGATGAGATATTTGGGTCGCATCTGTACTGGTAACACAGACCTTTCCCATGTCTTCATAAGTGTTCCTTCCTTGGTGGTTGAACTGTACTAAATTTAGACTAGCTTTGTAGTTGCATTTTGCTCCTTTAAATGAGACTATTCTCTTGGGCTAGGTGGCATCTGCTACTGAAGTAGTACCTAGGGCAGGATTAGTAAATCAGCCATTTCAATGCATTTTCCCAAAATCTGGTGTGTGAAAGAGAATAGATTGACAAACCAGTAACTTCTCACTGGGATTTATGGAAATTACTAAGTCAATTATATAGTGCAGGAAAGCTGTACAATGCAGCTTGTTTTCTTTTCCTTGTATAGTTTTTAAATACACGACAACAGTTTTGAACTGGGAATAGCATTTTAAGAGGAGACACTTTGGTGCCGCTGTGAGCACAATTCCACGGTGCTGGAGAACCAGATTGTATAAAGAGGATTTCAGAAGCTGATAATAAAGACTGTACGCATTGGTGATAATAGGAATAACAAATATGTTGCAAGTCAGATTACGATCTCATTATTTCAAAACAGAAGTTACCTGGGATACATACCTTATTTTGATCAATAAGCCAGTCTAATGAAATGTCAAAGTTTTTGTCCAGGAAGGACTAAGCTTTCAGAATTAAACATCTGTTGCTGAAATCTGAGCCCCTGATCCCTCTATTTAATCACTTGGTAAAGGAAGAGAGAAAGAAAATGTTCTCCATGCTACTTACTTTACTAAATATCCTTTTTCCACAGTTGCATCATTATTTTTTGCATGTTGGCCAGTAATTTGTAGGCTCTAGGAGGTGGGATGGAGGCCGTAATTACGGTGACTTTGTAACATTCTATTAAAGCTATATAAAAACAAGTATTTTGGTAGGGTACAGCCTTACTGCCTTGAATACCTGTTGTCCAGAAAGCATCATCTAAGGATTGGCTGCAAAGCATGTGCCACCTCATACTGTTCTCATCAGAGTTTGCTGATGAACACTTTGCTCTGAACCTTTTCCAGAATAAATGGGAAAATGTTTTAAGAAGTTTCAAGGATATAATCCACTCTCCATGGTTTGTTCTCCATTGTTTTCCCCAATTGTTAGGGAATTACGGGTCCTATCTTGCCTCCGCACTGCTATCAGCTGTGGTTCCCGGGTCAAATGACAGGGCAGAGACAGTCTTTGGTGTGGCTGAGAAAGGAGACGAATCCTCAAAAGCATCTTTTCAAAGAGGGGCTGTCCTCATTAATAGGTCTTTATCAGATGTAGCTGTGCTGCTTGAAGGAATTTATCTCAGGTGAGTTCTAAATCCTGAAATCTTCAGACTGCTTATTCAGTCAGGCTCCCATAAAAGGTGAGAAAGCATGTGGCAGTGACTCTGATCCGAAAGAGCAGAAAGTCCTGAGTGTTGTGCTGAAACGCACTTCCTTCTGAAGAGCTGGGAAAGGCTTTAACCTCCTGGAAATTTTGATGACGAGGGAGGAGCACTGTTCTGGCTGTGTGTACTGGGGCTGGGGTAGAGTTAATTTTCTTCATAGTAGCTAGTATGGGGCTGTGTTTTGGATTTGTGCTGGAAACTGTTGATAATTCAGGGATGCTTTAGTTACTGCTGAGCAAGGCTTACACAGAGTCAAGGCCTCTTCTGCTTCTCTCACCACCCCACCAGCGAGTGGGCTGGGGGTGCACAGGGAGTTGGGAGGGGACACAGCTGGGACAGCTGACCCCGACTGACCAAAGGGAGATTCCATACCATATGGTGTCATGCTCAGTATAGAAAGCTGGGAGAAGAAGGAGGAAGGGCGACGTTCAGAGTGATGGTGTTTTGTCTTCCCAAGTAACCATTATGTGTGACGGAGCCCTGCTTTCCTGGAGGTGGCTGAACACCTGCCTGTCCATGGGAAGTAGTGAATGAATTCCTTGGTTTGCTTTGCTTGTGAGTGCAACTTTTGCTTTCCCTGTTAAACTGCCTTTGTCTCAACCCATGAGTTTTCTCACTTTGACTCTTCCTATTCTCTCCCCCCATCCCACCCGGGGGAAGTGAGCGAGCGGCTGTGGGGTGCTTAGTTGCCAGCTGGGGTTAAACCACCACACTGTGGAAGAGTGCTGGTGCTTTCATTAGAGGTTGTTTTCTGCAGAGGACATAGGTTTTAAGAATTTTTTTCTGATGCTATTGAAATATAACCATAGACCCTGGGTGGGAGATTATTTTGAAAAAGAAAACCGATCAAAATACTGCCTTGAAATCTTTTTTTTAGACGTTAGTAAGTACTTTGCAGTATGCAGTAATTGAGCTGCCGTGCATAGTTAGAACGTTTCTTCCAGAGATGGTCTGGGCTTCACCAGTCTCTGCCCATCTCCTCCTGCTTGCTGTAAACCTGCTTTGTCACTAACAGCAGGGCAGTAAATCAGGAGTCTGCTTCAGGTTAAAGAGAATTGTATTCTTTTTCCCCTTCTTGTTTACTTCTAGCTCAGATTGGTTCCCTGATCCAGTTCACTGCACAAAACTGTGTTGACGCAGCCGGGGAGGTGACTGGACTTGGGCACCGTGACTGCTTAAAGCCATCACTGTTGCTGAAAGATGTGCTTAGCAAATTACAGCCTTGGTTACAAGAGATGAATATATTATATTACACTAGAGACAATTGTGAAAACTTGGACTATGTACCCTGGGTAGCAGTGATCCCTGTTGATGTTTAGGAGTCCTCTACTTCTTTGAAAATAACCTGCTATGGTTTTGAAAGGATTGAAGTAAAAATTAAAAGTTTTCTACTGTCTTAAAGCACACGATTACGCTGTCAGAGGTATGAATGCTAGTACTGCCCTATTTTACTTAAAAGTTTTGGGACTATGAAGTCAGGTCTTCTAAAAAAAAGAAAAATAAATCAAAATATCTTTGGAGTTTTTTCTGTTTTGTAGGTTTTGGGCAGTTGGCTTTCAGTTGTGTTCTCAATGACTTGCCAGTGATGTTATCACTTAAAGCTTTATGGATGAACTCTAGATTTTTCTTCAAAATCATTTAAAGTTTAAATGGGAATAACCTCAAAACAGGTGGATATGCTGGCTCTTCAGTGGAGACTTGTGATTGATAAAATTTTCAACTTGAAGACATCTTACAGTCACTTTTTCCAGAAAATGTGTTCACTGGTGGCTGGGTTTTTAGATCTTATTGTTGGTGCTATCCAAGGAAACAAATGGTCATTCCAGGAACAGTGCTTTAGTCTTTTGAAATGGACTGTGAAGAGTCTGTTGTCGATTAAATCTCTTGGAGGACATCAACTTAATTTCTTCTAGAGGACTGGAAGATGATGGGAGGTAGCTAGATTTTTAAACGTTTCAGTTTAAGGAATACTTTTCATTTCATTATTGAAATTGGAGTGATGAATAATGCTGAAATCATGTTTGTCCATATTAAATGGAAGCTGGCTGATTGTACCCTGCTCTTGAAGAGGAAGTAGGAGGCATGCTTTTTTAACGTCAAGAGCAGATCTGTGCTGAATCTCAAATGACTAGACTCGTACACATGACAAGCACCTGGATATAGAAATAGCAGTCATTTTATTCTGAAGATTTCCTAGCAAAAGTAAACTTAGTCTCATAGCTAGATTTTTATTAAAAAACTTCAAGAAGGAAAAACCACCTTATCTTCACCAACTCCCTGCTCCCTCAGCACAGTCATGCTGTGCTCAATGCTCCTGATGGTGAGACTTATCATTAAAAGGTGATTATTTTTAAGTTGTTTATGTGAGAGATATCCTGCTGTATTCTATAATACTACTTTGCTTTTTACTTACCATCTCTTATCCAAAGATCTGAACTTGCATTGCAGAGAACCAGTCCTGACTGTTGTTTACAGATAGCGGAGCTCAGCAATGCAGAAATGGAGCAGCATGCTCAGATTAAGGCATGTCTTAACAACAACGAAAAAAAAAAATCTTAAAAATCTTGTCTTGTTTGGGGTTGGAGGGTTGAGCCAGTGCCTGGCATAGAGGCATGAAGTCTCACTTGGGAGAAGCCTGTGGAGCAAGGGCATCACCACCACTACCCACCTTCTTCACAGTATCGTTCCATACCCCTGAAAAAGAGGCTAGGCAATAGCGTTTGCAAGTCATTAGTAAAATTATCATTGGTTTTCCTGTACATTAGTTGCAGGGCAAGACTGTTAAGATATTTTAGACCGACATTATTATCTGCCTATGTAAGATCAACACAATCGCATCAGCCAAGAGCTACTAGGGGCATCAGTTTCAAATTCTGTGTGCAGTGCAGGCATGATAAAAAAAAAGGAATGCTGGCGTGCTTTGGAGGAGGGCCGAAGGGGGCTGTAGCCATCGCTGCCTGCCCTCAGACCTGGGGCTCTGCCGTGCTCTCGGCACCAGCACGGCGTGTGGAGGTGAGGTGGGCTCTGCAGCCCCCTGCGTTCCAGAGGGACAGTGGGATGCAGTTTCTTCTGTTCAGTTAGACCCTGAACGCTGATGTCCAGGCACTGCTGATGTTGTTGAAACAGCAGATTTTGTAGTGAGATAAAGGTAGACATTTTTTTTTGTTACACAAAAGAGGCTGTAGCAATTCCATGTGAGATGTGTAGGAGGATGGGGGAGAATCAACATTTACCGAACAGAAAGGGGTAAAATCTGGTGGAATAGCAGAAACTTTCTGTCAAGCTACGAGAAAGGCAATAAATTAAAAAAATCAAACCCCCCAAACCTGAAGAAATCGACAGGGGAAGAGAAGAGAAGAGGAGAGGAGAAGGGATGCCACAGCATCTTTTTTTTTTTTTTTTTTCCCCCAGTTCACCCAAATCAAGAAGTGTGGTTCTAGAGGCCATATCAGTGTCTCTGAATAATGTGTCTCTAAATATTCTGATTGTTAGATTGCTCTTTTGTGTGTGTATGTGTGCATATAACAGGAATTTTCCTAAAGCACTCGGTCACTGAGGCATGCAGACTGTGCAGCAGCTCGGCAGTACATGCTTTGGTAAGTCAGTGGGCAAGCACTGTACTGGCATTAGAAAGTTTTTCTTCTCTTTAAGCCCTGGATGAAAAAAATTAACTTTGCTGTGGGGCCCAGTGTAAAGGTGTCTGCAAAGCATTATGTAAACTGTCTTTGCTTGTAGCTTAGTTGGTTCATTTTTTGGTGCATGTCAGAATATGTTTATTCTTGTAAGGCTACGTGACATCATTCACTTAGCAGGCAGGTGTAAGACAGCAAAATAATGTATGAGGCTGGTTCCAGCTGTCTGAGGGGTAAGCATTTTGCTGAGTGAAAGTAGAACAAAACCAGCTTTAAGGGTGGCTGGTTTTTTCTGTTTCACTGGAGGAGCTGTTAAAAGTCTAAATTACAGTTTTTCTGGTGGCTATTTGAGCAAGGGTGTAGCTGAGAAGCATGTCTGTGTGTGTCAGCCGAGTATTTGTAAGAGAGCGGCTGCAGGAGCTCAGAGGGCTATTTAATTCGTCTCCTCTTCCATTAGCCGATGAAGCAAAACGAGTGGGAGGTCTGTGAAGCCAGATCAGTGTTGATAAGGGAAAGCACAGTTCCCAGTGCAAGGATTTAAAAATGCTCTTGAATATTGCAGCGAAAAGCAGAGCAAGAAGGTGTGACTGGGTGCTGGAGCCAGCAGTACTGGAGCTGGAAGCAGAGCACACCTCGCTCGGGGGCAAGTGAGAGGGCAGGGAGGGAGGAGAAGCAGCGCATCCCCTCTGTGTCCTGATGTCTGTCCCAGGCATTGGTCCACATTCCTCCCATCCTGAATCCCGATTTGCTTTAGTCCAAACTTAAGGAGTTGGGCTCAGGATAGCGGTAGCTGCATGAAATCTCATGTCCTGGGGTTGTAAGAGAAGCTGGGCTAGTAATCCAGACTTGTCTTCTGACCTGGGACACTGTAAACCTGAAGAGCTTAGCAACAAGCGCAGTTGCATTTGGCTGTGTGGGTCGCAGCATCACTGCCCTGGGCTTCCCCATTACAAAACAGACAACTCGACGACCCGAGGTTTTAATCTCTGTGTATCTGAGATAGAGTGTTTGGGATGCGGATCTTTCTGGCGTTGGTGAGTTCTTAGAAGAATAGTCTGATTTTTCTGAAGAGGCGGTCGCGCAGTGCAGTGAAGATCTGGCTGGTGCGTGACTCGGCGTGCAGTTTGTTTCCCTCTCCGAGGTATCTTTGTTTCTGCTTAGTATTCTGCACGCCGTGCTGAGACCTGGGTCTTGTTTAATCAGTTTGGTTCTGATTGCTTCCTTGTATCCATGGGTCGCATCTTGAATTCAGTATTTTGCATTACAAATCCGCTCTCCAGAGATGGGCAGGATATATAGCTCCATCTGCTACATCCAGTTTTAGCCCTTTTTCACGGAGCCCTGTTAACAGGTGACATGCACAGCCCAACAAGCTTCCAGCTAATTGTTGCTGTGTAATTAGGAAGATGAGTGCTGACCGGATCCTCTTCTGCAAAATGGAGGAACCGCTGCAGGCTGCAGAGAGATGGGGAGTATTGGCTGGACCTCCTGGTGCAGCTCCCACGCTTGCTCCGTCCCGGAGCCTCTTTGGCTTTGAAGGGTGAGATGAGTCACGGGAGCAGGATTGTTTTCCTCCCATGCCAGCTTCTAAATGCCGGAGGAGACCTGAGGAAGTAGATCTTGCACAGGAGTATCATTTGTTCCCTTTTGTTTTGTGACATTTGGATGACAGCGTTTTTGAAATGGTCATTTCTGCTATTACTACTGTGAGAAAGAGGTTAGTCTAAAATCAGTATGTGAAAGTGCTAATAAATATAGTGTTTATGCACCATCAGCAGATGGATGACCGTTTTGATTTCTTATCTCATTGTTCTTCTACTAAAGCCAAACCTCTGTTGTTACAGGGTTATAAGAGATAACTTGTGTATTTCTAGGCTTTTCTTCAAGTGGGAAAACTAGAATTCAGATGATTTGCAGCTTTTCTCCAAACTGGTGGTATAAATTGTTGTACTAAAACTAACGATTTAGTGGAATTTTGAGAAATGGAAGAATAACATTAGTCCAGAAAATGTTCGCATAATAATTTTTTGTGTGTTTTTATAGAATCCTGGTAACTGGAGTAAGCTTCTGATGTTTTCAAGATAGCAGTATTTACTCTTCGGAGTTTCATAGTTGTTTTTTTGTTTGGTTGGTGGGTTTTTTGTTTGTTTTTTTTTGTTTTAAATCCATTCTCACAAAATAGAGTCAGGGAGGCAGAGTGCTATCACTGCTTTTATAGTTGAGGAGTGTAAGGTGCAGGAGTGAAGGCACTTGGCAAGTCCTTGCACTTGGAGGCAGGGTTGGAGCTCCAGACCTGCCCGGCTGCTGGGAACAGAACCCCTCTGCTCTGCTGCGTCCGATGTAAAAGCAAAGCACAACGGTGCTGTTGGAGCTGTTCAAAAGAAAATTACAATGCATTGGCTATAAAACACATGCATGGTATCCTTTTTATAGAAATATATGTATGGAGATGTAAAATACGCACAAATAATGTGTGAATATGTGTGCATGTCATGTTTAAAAGTCCTTTGGAAGGAAACTCTTAGCAAGTCTATATTGGAGTCAGATGAAGGAAGTGAGATCTGCTTGCTAAGTAAAATCTGGAGAAGCACAGCAGCTGAGACTGTGGCTGCAAATCGCAGTGAGGAGGATGTCTAACAAGATCTCTTGCACTGGCCTGTCCCTGCTCTTAGGAAACCCTTTCTGGGGTTTTTCAGCCCTGTGATGCTGTCGCATGGCATGCAGAAAGGCTGATGATTCAGCCTGGGGAAAGCCCCAGGGAAGGAGATTGTGGATTGTATTTTGAATGCAGTGAGTAGGATTGTATCATCCACCTTTAAGTATGCATTTTCTTTTGTGTACTTGATGACTTGGACAGTTGAAACTAAAAGCTTCCCTTGAAACAACATATTGAGAGATTAAAGTTTTGAACAAGGGCTCTGTCAGGTAGTTCTGAAACACAAGTGTAGTTTGAAGCTGTTCTGAAACAGTTGTAATGACAGTAACATCACATATTGCTGTCAGAGAAAAACACAATTTCTTCCTCTGTGGGGAGAGGGAAATAGCTGGTTAACAGCTAGAGACTTACCTCTCGAGATTTACCTTTCTAGATGAAGTGCTAAGGAAAAATGCATAGCTTTCTTATCAAATATATATTGTAAGCTATATTTATGTTAGTTGCTTTGCTGCCAGGGTTAATGAGGTGACTGGAGGCCAAGCAAATGTAACGTATTCATAGGTAATGGTATTAAAAATGAAGCCTGAAAAGGCTGGCTGGCTGGCAGCCAGTCTGAGGTCCCCCATTTCTCATTGTTCAGCTGGCAGATAAGCTGTGAAGAGGAGCATTTGTGAAAGATGAGAGGTGAGGCAAAAATGTTTAAAGTTGTAGCTTAGTATTGACTTTCCAAACAGCACCAGGAGTGTTGGTGCCTGTTTAGTGGTTTGTTAGGGAGCATACTGCCTGTAAAGTTGTGGCAGCACAGGCAGCTGCGGTCTGTCAAGGTTGCACTTATTGCTCACCTCGTCTGGCTCATGGAAGCTGGTCTGTGACTTGACCCTGTATTTCTACCGGTCTTGAGTTGTGCATAACACTTTTCAGCAAAAATATAAATTTATCGTAAAATTGGATATAGATTCTTATGTAGAATCCTGATGCAAAACATAGGTGGGATTAATTTTGTTAGTATTTGTATAAGTTCAATTTAGAGACTGTAAAGGATGAGAAGCACACTGTAGCGGGTTTATGGTGTTTCATGAAAAAGGCGCTTGCCTCTCTGTTTCAGAAAGCATGATGTTAAAGTGTGCGGCTTTTAAATTATTACTAAGGCTATAAGTTCCCCTTGTTTTTGAGGTGATGCTTTCTGTTTTTAATGTATGCTTTTATTTTGATTCATTCTTGTTTCACAGCTATGGCCTTAAGTAATCATTCGGAATAAAGCAAATCTGTTTTGGTTACATCAACAGGGCATTTAATGTCCACACACCTGCTAATCATTCTTCAATTTGTGCAATTAAAAAAAAGCTCGGGTCATAAGCAGTAGAAATACGAGAGAGTCTGAAGCTGCTGTGCTGTTGTCTGCTCTTAGCTGATGTGCTACGGAGGTGATTTTAGTCTGCTCCTGAGCTGGGATGTATTTACTTCAGCTTAATTAAGCACCAACCCTCTCAGTGCTTCACCTCCCAGTGCAGTCAGTGATCTTGATGCATTGGTTGGTCTGGAAGAAGATACAGCCATGGCATAAAGGATGGGGTGTTTTTTCTTGCTGGTACGTACTCATCACTGCTAAGTGCTTCCATTGATTACAGCAGTGTGAACACAGCTGAAAACAACACAGTTGGTGGTTTCTAGAAATGGTTGTGCTACCCTTTACGGAGCCCTCACCTTGTTGCTTGAGGACTTTATTTTGAAACAAAAGTGGAAATGTCAGGCAAACATGTGCAAATGCTTGCTGTGATTACTGTTTGGAGGAGCTACCCGCTGGCTCCCCACGGTGATTTCACAGCTGTAAGTACCGAGCATCCCTAGTAGGCAGGCTGTGGTTGCTCTTGGGGTGTACTGGAACCAGTCTGCAGAGGCAGAGCAGATACTGGCACAACTGAGGTGTCTGGGCTGGGCGGGTGGGTGAATGTGGGTGTAGACTGTGCTGCACTAGTTATACGCATCTCATGTCACGTTATCACTAACTTTTAAATGGCAAGTGAAAAGCTTCAGCTAATGCCACTTTAATAGTTAATTGATGTGAACAGGCTCATCTTCAAGCCATTTTCATTTTATATGGTATGATAGACTTTTGACTAATTACCCTAGCTTGTAGAGTTGTAATAGATTAGTGTCTTACCAAAGAGAAGGAAAGGCTGTACTTTTCTTGTCATTGACCAACTACTGATAGATCACTTAAGGGATGCAACCAATTGTAGTGTGTGCATCCTCACGGACACACAGCTCCTCCACCACGTGGCATGCAAAACGTGAGCCTGTCTTGAATGCATCTGTTTCTCTTGTTATGTGTTTGGACTGGACACACCACTGTAGGCATTACTGGAATAGAAATTAATTCTTCTTGCAAAGATGCAATAAACTAACTTGGAAGAGTTAGGCCCCTTCTTTCTTAACCGTCTTGGCTACCTCATGTTGTACTGAATTGAGATTACAAATTACATCCTCCCAACTGTCTTGAAATGCACCTGGACGTTGGGAAGTCTGTGAGGAAAGATGGCAAAGGGAGGGGAAATGCAGATGTGGGCGGTGATGTATGAGACCTTCAGGGGCTAGACCTACTGCTGGTCAAATTGCCTGTGTCGGCTTTCTGAACATGCTTGTTGCCTGGCTTAGGGCAGGGCAAGTTCTCAACAAGGTCTTAAATGCTGCAGCAAGACCCCTTGGTGCTGCACCTGTTTAATCTAAATAACAAGTGTGTATGTTTATTGACTTTAGTATGAAAATGAACAATACAGTGGCCTCTAGGGCACTCTGTTACTCTGTTGAAGTAACTTTGTATATAAAACCAGCTTTTCTCCCCCCCTCCCCCCCCCCCCTTCTTTTTTTTTTTTTACAGTAGGCACATCCGCCCTATGGATGCCCCCTTTTTTTTTTTTTGTGAATGGGCAAATGAGCGTAGACAACCCTTTTCAAAATAATGTTGAGCTCGGAGTATTTGCAGTTTGATCTTGTGACTCCATCCATCTCCTCTAGATACTGTTTGTCTGAGGTAACTTGGCACTGCTTGGCATCCTTTCATCTACAGCACGTGTACGGCCATCCCTGAGATGCACCTGTTCCTCTGAAAACATGGCAGAGTCAGAAGAAAGCTTAAAAGCTCATTTTGAATGGGTTCTTTGATTGTTTTATAAAGGGTGTCCCCCAGAGGCAGGGTAAGACAGCCTGTCCTGTACAGGGCCCTTAAAAACTTCTGGGGCAGGAGCGATACCGATGCTTTCAGCAGGGCTTGTATCAAGCACCTGAGAAGATCTTCTGGTAGCACCATGCTGGAGCTGGTTGGGTTCTGGCCGCTGTCATCTCTCACCATTCTTCAGCTCTGTGAGTTGAGATGAAAGGGTTCGTTATCTGATGCTTTCTCCAAAAGTTAATAAACTTTAAGGACGTTTTTGATTCTCTCTGCCCACCAGTATCGATTGCTGAGTATGGAAAACTTTGTGTAGTTCAGGATTCAAAGGCACTTGAATAAACTCAAGGGTTAATAAACAAAAGATGGATGTGGTGGTTCACTGTTTTCCCCTGTACGTTTGCCTAAGGCTTCCAGCTGTCCAGAAGAATGACAAACTACATCTGATAAAACCAGTTATTGGTGGCACCTTTTTTTTAAATGTTTCATTTCCAGAAAGTTGCTACTGAAGTTTTTTCCATAGCTTCTGATACACTCTCTTGGCAAAAAAAAAAAAGAAAAAGAGACTAGAAAATCCCATTTGAAAAAGAGCTTAAAAAGTCTGTGGTGATAATAATAAATTTAAAAAAATCCCTCGCGACAGAAATGTTTCTATATTAATACTAATTGGAAATGTTTTAAAGGTAACATTTAATAATATTTTAGCACTGTTGCCTGTAGTAGGATTTTGACCTTTTCATTGCCCCTGTGAGCCCGGGATATTAATCGGGGAAATTGCACATGAGACATGAGGAGTGTCTGAGATAATTTACCAAATTCTGCAGGTCCTTTCTTGTGGACAAAAATATCTAAAACTTGGACTTCTTTAACTTGTAGAGGAGCTCAAATTACAATAGTTGTACATGGTGTACGCCTTAACTCTCGACTTGCTAACAGTTCAGAGATCGCTGGCTGCTCTGAAAGCTTAGGAGGATATGGGTATGTGCATTTACAAACTCGGAGGGGTTAAGAAGGCTTGTAGTTAATCCAAAATACAAAAATGCTGCAGCAGCAGAATTGCTTCAAGCTCTTTTAAAAGTCCTTTCAAGTTAAGATGACATTGCTTTTGGTTTAATATAATGAATTCAGTAAAGCAAGAAGGCACTAGCTGTTCTGCTTGTTCCCACTCTCTGGTGAGGATAGGGGAGCTTATAGGATTCTCGTTCAGCTAAATAAAGTTTGACTTGCATGTAGTGTGATAAATTCAAGTAGAATGCTTTCAAAGATAGAGAGCCAAGTGTCTGCAGCTTTTGTGCCTCTAGTAACTTGCAAGATACTCTCTTGGACAGTTGATGGAAAAGGGTTTGGGGATGGTGGGCTTTCCCAGGGCAGTAGGTCTGATTGAAAAGAAATAATCAGCTTTGCCTAGTTCATACAACTGGCTGTCAGTAATTATTCGGTCTTGGTCTTAATGATGGTTGCTGCCTGTGAGTCTGCTTTGTCAGTAGTTTCGGTTGACCTTCCTGGTGCATCTTCGCTTCAGGCAGTGGTTTGATCAGCTCTTCCTTTCTGATCTGCACAGTGAAGAAAAAATCCTGCTGGCTCCTCTTGCAAGGCTGATGCTGGTCGGCCGCAAAGGCGCTCGAGGAGGTCGCAGGACGGGCGCTTGCAGGTTGGGTAACGGCGTTTGCTGGGCTCTTGAAAGGTTACCTTCCTCCCAGCTGCCTTACAGAGTCGGGGTTGATCTTGCAGTTGTTCATGCACCGTAAGGCCAGAAGAAGACTTGGAGCACAGCACTGCCGTGGGCAGCCTTCCTGGGGAAGGCTGCCAGGACAAGCATGCAGCAAGCATTGGTCAAACTTCTGGCGGTCAATGGTGAGCTAATAAGTAAAAGAAACTGCAGTGTATCCAGAAGCTTTGCCGTGTAGTCAAGGGGCATGGTTTTCCATGTTTGCTGGCGGAGGAACGTGCAGAGGGATGTTTGTACCATCTGAATTCTCAACTGTCCATTTCAGCCCTTGCTGAGCTCTCCTGTTGCCTTTGCTCAGGAAGGCTTTCAGTTTTCCAGGGACGATCAATTTGCTTCAGCTAGCAATATGAGTTGTAACTGGCTTATGATGAACACTGTCAAGGAGGATACGTGCTTTTAATCTTATTTCACATTTGTAAAAATTCCATCAGATGGTGCTGACTTCCTGAGGAGATGACAGGTCACAGGCACACTCCAGTTTGGACAAAGGCAGGTTGACTGGACTGCAAAGTTTTCTGA
Organism: Cariama cristata; assembly: GCF_000690535.1. Taxonomy (NCBI): domain Eukaryota; kingdom Metazoa; phylum Chordata; class Aves; order Cariamiformes; family Cariamidae; genus Cariama; species Cariama cristata. Next base: position 51,211 of record NW_009616789.1, read on the forward strand.
AGCATGTAAGTCTCAGCTGAAGAGCAAGCCCAGAATACTTTTGCACAGAGAGCTACACCGCCGTGGCCTGTCTGGTGCAAGGCTTTAGTGCTTCTGCGGGCGGGACAGAAGCGTGACAGAACGGTGGGGAATCTGCAGCACCGTAGGCAGCCCTTTACTGCCGGTGCCCTCGGTGTGACACAGCTTGGAGGACAGAATAAGCTTTATTATGAACAGCAGTGCTTCATGATGAATGGCCATTCAAATTCCCTCATGTATTCTTTTTAAAAGGTCTGTAAACAAATTTTTTGTCATAAACCACCTGCATGCATAAAACACATTTTCTATTGCCAGTGTCTCCCAGAGTTGGATTGCTGATTTAGCCCTAACAGTGCCCTGGGTACTTTGTTATTCTGCTTAAAAAGCCGATCATTGATACTATTCCAAATGTTTCCATGTCTTTAATGTTAGTTCAAAATATCAATGCATTGCTCCCGCAGGTGGAGAGGATACCAACTGCATCAGGCAAGTTCCTGCTCTGTTGTCTCCTCTCCTACAGTCAGGAATGGCCCATGTTCTTCCCACGAGAGTTTTGAGATTCATTTTCACTAGAAGACAGGGAACAAGTGGTAAAGGGAAAAACAGAAGACAGATATGCGAGTCTTTCACAAAGCCCTTTTCAGAAACCTTCTCTTCCTTCTGAGAAGAGAAAATTACCTTGTACATTGCATATGATTTAGGCTGCTTCCCCCACCCCCCCCGTCACATTTCAACTCTCAAAGAACTTCTCTTTAAAAAGGCTAAAATACAAAAATAAAATTTAAGCTCAACCTGTCAGCAAAGGGTAATGCATTCTGAAGCAAAGCCTCTGGGCTTTCAACCGTTGCCAGTTGACCCCTAAAATGCTGCTGGTGGGGTACTTCTCTGCTATAGCTACTTTTGAAACACTTAGTGGATGCTTGCCAGGTAGAAGGACTTAACTTACTAGGCATGGAGTGAAGGAACAAGATTGTTCTAAGTGATTTCTGGGACAGCATCCAGGTCAGTGGGAAATGTCCTGGAGTTTCTGACCTGAAATCTATGGCTTTGTCTGCAGTATCTTCCCGCTAGTAAGCACTGGGTGAATCTGAAGTGTTCCCCATGCCAAGATGAACTAATTTTTTCAAGCAATAGGTGGGCTGCCTTTACTGCAGGGCATGTTACGGCATCTGTGTGAAGAAGAGAGACTCCTTAATTGCTCAGTCCTCAACTCATCCCATTGTAGGGTCTTTGCTACCTGATGGGTGAGAGCACTTGCTTCTGCTGGAGCTGCTCCTACCTTTCCCACCAGCGACATGATGTTGGCACATGTCACTTCAAATGAGCTTGTAGTGGTGATGCGTACGCTATGACAGGAGCAGAGCTGCCCATTTCCTGACAAGGATCCAGCAGTATAGCAGGCCCTGTACTTAATGGGTGATACTCCCTATGGTTTCTAAAAAGTAATGCTCTGATGCAGAAATTGAGGAATGAGTGCATTCCAAAGATAGACTGGTCTCCCTTCTGCAGGGTGTACATTAGCAGCTCCTTTTGCAGGACTGTCCTGACCTTGTTTATTTTGGACTTAGGCACCATAAAATAGCTCATTAGTTACTGCTTATTTAGAATTATAATTAGGTGTTACCAGATGAGTTCTGTAACACTACAATTAAAATGTTATAAAAAAATTTTGTGGTTTTTAATACTTCATAAATTGGTTAAAATTTAATTCAAAGTACTCTGATTGCAAGCTCTGTGTGTATGTGCATAATTATTAAAACCCACAAGGATAAAACCAAAGCAGAGATCTCTCAAAGAATGTACCAGTAAAACAAAATGTGCCCATTGCATCATGTTACTGGGGAAGGTTTTAGTGATGCAGATTCCATGCACTAGCTGGAGGTCAAGCAACCAGGGACGTGAGCTCTGGCATCGGGTCCCTTCCATAGGTAAGTAAGGAAAATCAGGGCTCTGGGTACTGTCCTGTGGTATGAAAAGGGAAGGATGTCTCTGAGAGCGAGGTACAGCTGAAACCGTTTGGGGTTTGCTTATTGCCTCTGTGAAATGCGGGGTGCCTTGCATTGAGAAAAGCTCTTCAGCCAGTGGCAGCAGATGCCTTGGACCTTAGAAAATCCATTGTATTCTGGGTCATATATTACCTGATCAGGACTACCTTTGTTAATGCAATGCAGAGTGCTGTACTAGTGCAAGCATAGTCTGACGATTCAAGTTGATTCAAAACATTTTGAGGGGGTGACTTTGTCCTGCCTACCCGTAGTCGGACTAGTACATAGGACTGGCATAAACAGGGTGGTGTGTGCTCTAGCTAATTTGGTAAACCTGCCCCTCTGCTCGTGCCTGGCTCAGGTCCACTTTAACTAATGGGCTGGGCACACATCTGGAAGCAGTGGACATAGAGCTGTGGTCTCTCAGCAAACGAGCTTTCAGAGGGAACATCATCAAAACCACTTTGATGCATTAGTCTGCAGGTAAGAAAAAGCTTGTACATCTGGTGGCATTACATATCCAAAAGTACACGCTTAAAACTTGGAGCGTGTTCCTCATATGTTGCTGAGGGCCTCAGAACCATTGTTTATTGGCAGCTGAGGAGTCGCTCTGTGCTGCTGTTAATTTGATATGTTTGGATTTGATGAACAAGGTGCTGCATCTCATATCATTAGCCCCATGCCAGCATCAGCCATGTGGAGGAACAAGGGCTGTTCCTTTCCTTGGAGCTGTACTTAACCAGGTCCTGATAAGCTTTCCTTTGTTTTTCATCAAGCTAGGTAAGGTCTTTCCCCTTTAAGATCTGTTCTGTTTTTCTGCTGGAAACTTCTTGCCTACAGGATTTTACATTCTGGCAACTAACAAAATTAAAATAGCTTTCCTCCTAAGTACTGTAAAACGTACATTGAATCTGATTTCGATGGCTCCAAGTATGCATTTCAGCACACTAATGTACGAATGGATTGAAAAAACAGCTAGCAGTAATTTTCTTTCCTTAGCTTTTACTGAATGGTATCTCAGGAAGCTGCACATTATGTATTATCGTCTTTATGTTTTATTCAAGGTCATGTAGAGGTGGTGGCCTGGAAGGAAAGGCTGGATAATTTCAATAGTAAAGCTACGAAGTTGCTGCAGACAGCATATGGGATGTCTTATTTTTCAAAGGTCTTTCCATCTGCTATTGGCAGAAGTCTCCATTACAAAAGGGCAGTTTCATGTGAGGTACTTTTTTTTTTTTTTTTTTTTTTAGCTTGATCGTTTATTAGGATTCGGGTCTGTCTTGACTCAGACCATTAGCATGGGAGTTCTAAGATCTGAGATACAAAGGAAATGCTCTCAAAGTTTGGGAAAGAAGGAGTTTTAAAGATTGAATTATAAAAATAAAAAGCAAGCTACCATCTTGTGGAAGCAGAAGTGTTATGGTGGTGGTTTTTGTTTGTTTTCCTTTGACTACCTTACTTAAGGTTGAATTGCAAAACTTGAAGCTTCTAGAGTCATAGGATGTCATGGAGGAGAATTATGCTGAAGGGTGAAGAATATCCCCTATCTGTATGTCTGGGCCATGCTGAAAGAAAGAACTGATCTCTCCTGCTGCCTCCCAAGTGTAGAAATGCCAAAGCCATTGGGAGTAGCTACATAGCTGCCATGCACTCAATACCCTTGGCTGGCAAAGCATTCCTTTTCTAGTAACTGAAAAATTGCTGGGTATCGAAAATGAAAACTCACATACATTTAGCATGGATTTTATGGTGGATGAGAGTCCATGGGAGGTACAGGATCACGCAAGACCCAAGGAGCAGTGAGAATTGTGCAGAGGTGGTGATGTGCGCAGCTTACCTGAGAGGTAATGCTGTTTACTTTTGCTGCATGCTTTGGATTTCTTTCTGAGGTTGGCAAAGGCAGTTGTTACAGGTTTATTAAAATGTGCAGAATATTTTTAGCCTCCCACCTTTCGTCATCTTTTTAATCCGAAGCAGATGAAGTTGCGCATCCTTAATAAGATGGCAGGCAGCATGGATCCACAGCCATGTGGAGCCTTCCTGACTGCTGCCTATAAGTTTTCACCACTTGTGTGTGGTCCACACATGTGAGTTTACTTGCAGAATGCATGCATGAAAACGTGAGGATGGAAGCAGGTTTTGGTTTGTTTGAATCTGTGGAGTCCTGGGATTTGCTTTGTGACATGAAAGATGGAAGATGGCTGGTCTGTCCAGAAAGCGTTGGATTTGATGCAGCCTTGATGCAGCTGTTATCTCAGTTCCTCTAGCCAGGAAGTAAATAGGAAACTACTGCTTTGATCCGCCAAATGAAGAAGACTTGTAAAATATTTTAATTGATTTTCTTCCATCAAACTGTTTTGAACATACAGCCTCAGATCTGGGCAAGACATAATCTGATGCATAGATGTTTTGTGCGTCTTACGGTACAGAATGTGATGTAAGAAATCTGAATTTAATTTTTAGCCTGAAGTGCTACTGAAGGAGAGAAATTGTATTTTTGGAATGAGTCAGAGTTAAGACTGACTTTGCCACCATTAATTCAGGATTTCTTAATTTACAGACCTTTGGTTTCTTCATCTTCTTCAATAAGCTTTATATTACACCTAGGGCTTGATTTTTATTTACATCCCTTTAATATGACTTGGGTAATATGTAGTATATACTACCTCAGAGGGTGTTTTCTTTTGCCAAAGCAAAAAAAAAATAATGGAATAATCATAAATTTAGCATCTTATTACAATAAGCTTGATTGCATCTTTGTTTCTTTATAGGTTACAGAAACAGTTTTCATTTTTCATACAGAAGGCAATTGCACGAAACTTGTGCTTTCATAGTTCCTGCTTATTAGTTGCAAAGGGAATTTCTGGGTGCTGTCTTCCGTGGTAACAGAGCCAGAGGACTGCAGGGTGCTGGGGGCGTTCTGCATGGAGAAAATTCAGTTTAATAAATGTAATAAGCCCATTTGCCCTACCAGGCTATGTTAACTACCTGCATATAAACTAAGCATACATAATGTTTGGGCAAAGGTTATAGAAGCAGTTTGTAGGAAAGGCTAGCTCCAGAGCACACCAAAGCAGCAGCTATTCTTATTTTAGCCCTCAGTTACACACACAATAATGGGGTTCAAGCAGTATCTGTGGTTGAGACAGTAATAATAATGATGATATAATTAACTTCAAAACCCTTCAGGAGAGAATAATTCCAAAATCTAGCATTGAAAATGTTCATAGTTTCACAAGATGAGAATTACAGAAAGTTTAATTGGATATATAAACCCTCCAGTTGGGCATAAGTTGTCTGCTGAGTGATGGCATTAGGAAGAAGCCAGCCCCATGGCAGCCTGCTGCTGTCTTTTCCTGCACAGTCTTTGAGCTGGCTGGGGCTGGGATCCAGTCTGGTGTCGTGGTGCTGCTCCTGCACTGGTAGTGACCACGTCTACAAAGGGTGGCAGCCAAGGTGCGTTTGTGAACTTGCCATTTCACGGGTGCTTGGTGGACCTGTGGAGAAGGATTATCATCTCTGTTAGCTGGATCAAAGCAGTAGTAAGTCCTTTTTACTCAATTGCCGCACGTGACAGTGGCTACGAGGTGGCGGTGGAGGTTCTGTAACCAGCGCATGCACGCTTTCCAGAGCCTGACTTGAAATAGCTCCAGACACAAGTAGTCACTCAGCATTTTGTCACCTCTGTATTTGTCAAGCTGTTGCTGAATCAGCGAGGTTAAAGTTGTTCGTAGGATCCTCACGTACGTCTTCATGAGTGACCACAGGTATGGTGTGCATCATGCATGAGTATGGTCATTGAGCTCGGAGGGGCCAAGAAGAAGATAAAAATGTTGAGAATGATGCTAAACTTCAGAAAGGACAGCTTAAAAGAAAGTAAAGAAGTTACTCAAAGCATCCCTAAAATTAAAATGGGAGAAAGTGAGAGTAGAAAAGTAAAAGGCAGGGGGAAATGAACTAGTTCCTTGATGTGATTTGAAACCAATAGTGGAACACAAGAAAGCAAGCTGGGAAAAGCAGTTAAATTGGCACGACTGGGAGTAATTTATGCTAGCTAGATGGCAGGTTTGAGAAGCTGTCTGAGATGGAAATTTGGAAACCCAACTCTCGGGTAATAGTAGTAGAGTATATAAAGTATAACAAGTATAAAAGGAAAATTGAAAGATCCAAGGTGAACTTTGAAGAACTAACGACTATATGTAGAGGATAAATAATTTAGGCAAATCAGTGCCATTGTCTTGTGTGAAAATTGGGCTTACTGGATGATGGGAGGTTAAAGACAGCAATTAAGGAAGAGAAGGGTACTGCTAAAAAGGGAAATTATTATTTTGCATCAGTTTTTAACTGCTAAAAAAGTTGAGGAAGATTTTGGTCTTTCTAAATATAAAAGATAAGCAAATTTCAGAAATTGAGGTCTTGGCAAAAGCAGATTTGGAATAAGCTATTAATCTGAAAAGCATTAAGTGAGCAGACCCCAATAGTATTCTGTGTTATGTAAAACATAACTGAACTTCCAGCAAAAGAGATTTTTCATTAAAAAGAACCACTTTTTTCAGAAGAAAGTTCTTTATGTACCTTGTACTCTGATTGAAGCAAAAATTACTGAGAAAATAACAGAATACCTGGAAGATCATGTTCTCTATGAGTCCAGCTTTCTTGGATTCTGCAAAGGAAAACTGTTCTAGTAGTTGCATGAAATGCCGAAGCCAGAGAATGGGCTTACAATTTGTTCAGATTCCAGGAGGTCTCTGAAAAATTTCTACACTGAGACCGCTAACAAAGCTCAGTAGACATGTGGATAAAGCAAAAGCATACTTCTAAAGAAGAAACTGATTTAGTTTTGGGTTAGGATTGATTTAGGATTTAGTTTGGCCTTAAGCCAGTAGGCACCATGCCAATCCTCAAAGGGAAGGAAGGACAGATTTTCCCTCATCTAATCGGTCATTTACATTCTTGCTGTTTTGGTTAAAATCAGGTTTTGGTGCTCAATGGATCTTATATCTGCTCCGATTTGCCTGTTCTGTCAGTCTGAGAGATGGGGAAGCAGCGTGCTTGGTGTGGCTGGAGCCAGATGCAGGAATAACAGTACCACAGCTGTACGGTGAATAGCAGTCAGCTGCGGCGTGTTGTAAGCAGCAAGCCCAGAAGGACCGTGTTTCTCAGCTCTCCCTCTCTTTAGGTTAAAACCTGCTGTTCTACATCCTGGATGTACGGAACTTGATGCCAAGGAGTTGGGGTTTAGAGGAGAGGACTTGGTACCTTGTGATTTTAATCTTTACACTGTTTTCTGTTGTGCTGAACGCAAACCTGTAAAGCCGTGGTCATTTGTATTAAAAATATATTGTCATGTGTGTATTAATTTGTGGAAAAAGCACGGGAATTCTTGCTTTGTGGAAGTGGCTGACTCATGAGCATGTTCCTCCACGTTAGCAGAGTTTGCTGATAGCTAAGGAATAGCTGAATTTCATTTTTGTAGGATTTTTCTACTGCCCTGGATCTTTAATCCATGCATCTGATGGCACTACTGGGCCTGTTCTGTAAATGTAGAAGACCGGTGTTGAAAGGACAATATGCAATAGTTTACTTCTTTTAAGGAGACTTTACGGCAGGCGTTAAGAGCCTATTCGCTTGAGCAGGGTGAGATACAGCGATCTGTATTTAGTGCTCACTGTGAATGATGGCCGGGCTTCTGAGGCTCAAGGCTGATCTATATTTTAAGTGGATGTTTTGACTTATCACCAGAGTTATTTAACGGGGCCCTTCATAATCCTTGTTCCAGTGGAAAAAATCCTCCTTTTCATCTAGGTCTGTCTGCAGGCAATGACACCTTCAGAAATTAGTATCTTCAGAAGCAAATGTAGCCAGTAAGGCTGACAGGAGTATCCAGACTGTGCTTCCATCCTGCTTAAAAAAAAAAAAACTCTGCTCCTCTCCTTGGGTCACGTTGTGATTGTGTGTTCAGGATCACAGAGATCTGTAGTAGCTGCACCAGCTTCTTGCTGAAGTCTTCGCGCTTGTTTTTTTAATGGTTTGCCAAAATAAGGAGAATCTTTTTGAAGTACTTCTGAATCATTCTTGCTGTTGTATATATTTGCCCTTACCAATCTGCCTCTGTTCAGTTTTATTGTTTTTCTAGATTATGGGATATTTTAGGGTGTTTCTTTTTGGTTTTTTTCCCACCCCATTTTTAATTTCCATCCAAACAGATGATGAAACATTTTTGCTGCTGGGATCTACTCTCTCTTCTGTTTTTGTGGTTTTTGTGTTGTGTTTTGGGTTGGTTTTTTTTTTGGGGGGGGTAGTTTTTTGTTTGGTTTTGGGGGGGGGTGGTTTGAGAGAGTTTGTGGAGAATATTCAACATACACTTTCTTCTCCTCTGCCTCATTCCATTACTCACAGTTATATGCCCATGGCTAATCATACTCCTGCACTCCTTTCTTCGTGTATGTATCGTTCATGTACTTACAGATGGTTATCAAATCCCCATCTTGCTTAGCCAGTCTGTCTAGCACTTGCGAGTTGACAGAGATTTTTATCCTTCGCGGTTCTTGAATTGCTTTGCTCATCCCTTCTCTCCAGATGGTTCGAGAGTCTTCAGACTGATGCTCTAGGCCGGCTCACGCCTGGGTCCTGGAGGTGGTACCTTTGCTCGTATAGCAGCCGCTTTAGCTTTTGGCCTTTTTCCTGTATTGCAAGTTCATATGAAGTTCCTCCCTAAATCTGTGCTAGTGTTGTCATCTTCATATATCGCCCCACGGAATCTCTCTAATACGTTCCCTGCATGTGGGAGTTTGGAGTGAAATGAGACTCATTTTGTCTTTTTTGGCCATATTGCTGTACTCCCCAAGTCTCTTTATATTATATTTCTTGCAGAAAAGCGCAAAGAAATCTATGCTAAAGGAATACTAATGTAGTGAAGTGAAACATTCAGAAGTCATTAACTTGCATGTAACTGTGCTTCTGCAACTTTTAATGTGTGTAATATGATGATCTTGATTTATATGGTGCGTCGTGGTTTTCCTTTTCCTCTTTCAGAGCAGAGATGAGGTGTTATATACAGAGTGAAGCAGCTGAGCTGTAGCCAATTATTATTCTCATGTTTAATAGAATAAATAGCTGCCTCATTGCTCTGTGAGGCATGTGCCCCCTCCTTGCTCAGTCAGTTCTTGATTACTGTTGTTTGTGTGACACACCAAAGTACTGTGGTGACTGGGTCCCTCCAGAACACTGGTTCTTCTTCAGGGTATTTGTGTGAAATACAAAGTTGTGGGTAGATGTCCAGAAGGAAAATTGGGTTTCATTATGTGTTGCACATGCGGTAGAGTTGGGAGAAGCTGGTGTGGTTTTAGCCCCTTCTTTATGATCGTCTAGGTGGCCTCCAGTTGGTATGCTCTGACCTGCATCCTTGGGCTCACGTTGAGAACGTTTAAGAAATTTCCACCTTGAAAAGCAAACACAATTGTTTTGAGTTCCTTTATGAAAAGATACTGTTATGTCTCAAGGTCAAATAAGGGCACTGCTTATGCACTGGGCTTACCTTCCTGCCCTGTAAGTTTCTAGAGTCTCTTAACCGCGATTCACAGCAAATATAGTGTCAGTAGTCACACACACAACCATACTGGGCAGTTCTGTGGATGTACGGGGGTTCCTGGAGGAAACATTTTTGTGCTGACTTGTTAGATACTTTGGATTGCAAAGTAGCTTAAACTTAAGAAGTTATTTTAGTGCAGTATTTTTGTCCCTCGTTTGGAATGGGCAGACTTACTTTGGGGATGCTTTTCTTCACCATGCCGTTCATGGCTAGTGACCCACATGACTCTTGCTTCAGTTTAGATTCCAGAAGAGTTCATAGAGGACATAAGCTATTCAGTGCTGGTTTGAAATTCCTCTTGACTCTTTAAAGTTGACTGCTTTTTCTAATCTCCCTGCTATCTCCTGTGGGACATACTCATTGCCAGAATTTCCTAGTACCATATGAGCTGTTGGTATTCTTGGCTCTGTTTTAAATGAGTCCAGCTTTTTCTGCTTGTCTGAAAGAATCAAACCGTGCAGGTTTCAGAAATGTTCTCAAGACCGCCTCTTTCCCATCCACCTGCCCCATGGCAAAATCAGCTATATTTAAATGAAGTTTTTTGGGGTTTTTTGTTGTGCTTTCCAGCTTTCTAGTTTTCTGCCAAACTAACACTCGGTAGTTCTAACATTGAGTTTGGAGCAGAGGCAGGAGTTCAGCTCGCTAAACTCAAAGCAGTTTTTACAAAGCCATCTGGAGTGCTTAGCCTCTGCCTGCTTTTGGGTTACATGGTCTAGAGTTTATAATATTGCCAGGACCAGATGCAGAAGTAGCAAAGGGACTGTATGTGTATTTTTGAAAAACCTTCTTCTGCAGTGTCTGAGCTCCCAAATACAATATTAGTTGTGAGATGCTAGCCAAAGCAGTGAGATTAAAGGAGACCTTCAAATGAAGTGACTTAAGGTCATCTGGTGCACGGGAGATAATTTCAGATGCAAGAGAGAGCAGCCTGAAGAGGCATGAGGTTGTTGGGGCAGAAGACACACTAAGTGTCTTAAGAGCGTTAGTTGGTTGGTTGCTGTTGGACTTGATTTTACCAAAGCAATACTGACTCTGTATCTGTTTAGCTTGTTACCAAAATCTACCAACGTTATTTGGTTTCTAGCTATTTGCTGTCTTTCTGCACCAGGAAAGGAAGTCTTTAGCATTGGTTCAAGATAACTGTTCAAAACTATCAGAGTAACACTGGCCTTCTAAGGGTTAACTGAGCTTCAGCTAACACCTTGTCACCTTGCTTTGAATATTGGGTTGTCTTGTTAGATGAGAGCACCTTGGTTCTAAAAATGGTAGAGCTGAACCACTGGGAGAGGCTTTTTCATATTTTCAATTTCAAAAGAGAATGACAGCTACTGAGATTTATAAAATTTTAAAACATTCCAATTTAAAGGGCTTTAAATATTGAATGCAGACAACTTTTCCATAGGCAGAGCAACTGTGGAAAGAGGAAACGACAAAGTTTGATCCTGTTAAGGGCCAAAGGTGCTCTGTTAACTTTGGAGGGACAGACAGCAGTCTTGCATAAGAAAATCTGGCTTTTCTACCAGATGGTGAATTATTAGAGAGCACTAAACAGTTGCAGAAAGATCAAGTCTATAAAGCATCTGGTAGGGTAACTGACAATTCATCAGTCTTGCATGATGCATGTTGTATGTATCTCATGGGCTTGAGAGGAAAGTTATAAATCTGTCAAGCTTGAAAATGGAGAGAAGCTTGATCACATTTGCAGCAGGAAAAGAGAAATCGAGAGACAGACCTATTCTTTAGCTGAGATTTTTGTGTTCCTGAGGGTTACTCCTGAATGAGGGCTGTGGCAGTGCCATTCACATGACTTCTGAGCAATCTGCACTCAAGGTACACCATTAGATCAGGCACTTTTGTTGTTAATGGAAGTGAATGAAAGGGGGAAAGCTCTCTGAAAGCTATTCATCCCCAATCTGGTCTGATACATACCTAAGATGTTTTCAGCACCACCTGTAAAACTTGTTCTCTGTCCTAATCTGAGAGAGTTTGACACACATCATTAGTTTTGACACAGTAATTTCAACCTTGGTGTTTCTCTCCCCCCAGCCCCCAAAGAGTAGCCTCTTAAGATTCTGGCTGCTGTTGAGCCAGATGTAATGCTGCTTCAAGTGTGCTTCAGTGGGTTCGCTCCTCCAGGCTGCACAAATTAGCACCATACACGCAGAATTTAGAGACATAATCTTCACTCTTAATCCAGGCACTTCTTCCCATTCCCATGTGGGCCTTATCTGGAGAGCTGGCTAACACCAGGCAAACTGCTTGGGGACTGAACGGAGTTTCCTGTTGGAGTGGAGCTTGTGCAGCTCTAAAGATGCAACTATCTGTATCTGTCTCTGCAGTGTAAGACATGTTAATGGTGCTTTTAGTAATTCTTTAGTGAGAGATGAATGAGGATATGGAGGATGGAGAGCAACAAAGAGAACGGAGTGTGTGGCTGGTATGAAGAGCCTCTTCTGCAGTATTCAAAATCTTGCTGCTGAACTTACTTGGATTTATGCTTTCTCATTGAGATAATAAAAGCAGGATGAGATGATCAGTATTCTCTCTGCATCTAGGTTAGAACTAGGTTATTTTGTAAAGTATTTTCAGATGTCTTGGCTGTAGAAGACCTTGCATAAGTAAAGATTTCTCTGTGTTGTGTGATATTACAATGTGTGAAAAGATTTACTGTGCAAATACAGTAACAGAATGGAGAAGAATCATGATCTGCTGTTTGTTAGTACGATGTGCTGTAAATATTTGCCTAGGTAGATTCTCTTGAGGTTTCTTGTGGATTTCCCTCAGCACTGTCATTGCTGGCAGTCTTTGAGCACTATGTTTTTGTCAGAAGTAAACATGTTCGTAACTTCCATCAAAAGGTCAGTGGTTCAAAAAAACCCAAACCAACCAACAACAACAACAAAAAACCCCAAACCAAACCACTTCCTTTTCCAAAAACCCAGCAAAATGCAGAAATACCTTTGTTAGAGCAGTCTCGAACATGTTTTTGAAATGTCTGCCGACACAAATAAGAGTGGTGGGCCGTGCCACGTGTGGCCTGTGCACTTGCAGATACTTTGCTTCAAGGATACTCAGGGGTTGCACTCAGTCTGGCATCTGCCAGCATGAGATTTTTTTCACCGTTAATGCTGTGTTGCCAACTTTCAGTAACTCTTGCATCTTAGTGAATGAGAATCTCATCAGCTTTTGAATGACTCTTGAGCTTGTGTTGAGATGACCAGCACTGAAAGAGTGAGCCCCTGTCCCTGCTAGCGTTGTCACTTGGAGGGAATGGGGGGTTGCTAGCTCCTTTGAAATCTGTCAGAACAGGCAGACCTTGGACTTTCAGGTGAAAGTGAAATGAGTATATTCTTATGAAAAGATAAAGGCAACAGATATACAGAAATTGCATTCTTTTAAAATACCCGCTTTTTTTGGTTGGGTTTAAAGGAATTTTCTGTTTCTGTATCCAAGCAGATGCCCAAGTTAAGCCAATTTGCTTTGTTTTGGAGAAGGAAGATCCAATCCTCAATCCATTTAGACAGTCCTCTCCATTTTTGGGAGGTTGAAGCTTAGGTGTTTGCTTTAGGTAAAGCTTCTTTTTACAGACACTTTTCTTAATAACCTTCAACTATGACTCTGGTAGCCCTGTGAACTGACAGCTGATTCAGTTCAGCTTCTGTTTCTCCTGCTTGGACCCATCGAGACCCGTCTGGTGTATGCCAACCCAGCTGGATGGGCCAAGTTATGCTTAACATGTAGTTGTCTGCAAACCACCCTACATATGCAATCAAGCATGTCTCTCTTGGGCAGATGGATGAGGAAAAGTTACACGAGCTTAAGACTATTTCTTGTATTGTAACACGCAACTTCAGAACTATTTGTTGTGAATAAGAACAGCTAAAGGATGTATTAATAAGCTATAATACAGACTGGACGTGAAGATAAACTTGGAGATTGGCGTGCATTTATGCCTCGTGACCCTTGAAAACAGCTTATTGGATTAGGGGACATCAACGTGGAGCTCTACCGCTCAAGCACGAGAGATAGTTAAATTGCATTTTAAAAGTATCTGTAACCATGTCTTTACAATGTAGTTTGGTATATTGGCAGTTAATCTGTGTGTTGTATTTGGTCATTTTCATTTTCTTCTTGTCTTGGTTTGCAGGAGTAAGTCTGTGTCTGTAACGCTGGATGTACTGACCACTTGCCTCAGACTGAAGAGGACTTGCTCTACTTTGGAATATGGTGCCTAACTTCTGCATCCCAGTACTCACTGTGCCAGCGGCCATCCTCTGCTGCTTGATGCTGCCTTTAGCAGGAGCAGACAGTAAGTAACACTTGGTCTCAAAAAGCTTGAATACCTTGCAAAATTTCTTTCAACAAATATTAAACCTTCTTCGTTTGTACTGGAAACACTGAGGAGTAAGAGATGACCCCGCCGCCCCACATAGGACAAGAGGAAACAGTCTCAAGTTGTGCCAGGGGAGGTTCAGGTTGGATATTAGGAAGAACTTCACTGTAAGAGTTGTTAGGCATTGAAATGGGCTCCCCAGGGAGGTGGTGGGCTCACCATCCTTGGAGGTGTTCAAAAAACGTTTAGATGTGGCGCTTCAAGACATGGTTTAGTGGGCATGGTGGCGTTAGGTATATGGCTGGACTTGATGATCTTTGAGGTCTCTTCCAACCATTATGATTCTATGATCTCTTATTTTCCAGTGTGCACAATGCAGATAAACAGTATGTATGTGAAGGGGCACAAGTAGAACGACAAAGGCTGACAAAATTTATTCAAGCACAGGAAGAGTTTCTGTAGTACCTGCAAGATCAAAACCTGACAATTTGATTTCTAACATGTACAGATGAGTAAAGAAAATTGGGAGCAGAGGAAGAGAGAAGTATTGGGGTCACAGTAATCCCTGTTTGTTTATTTTGCTTGTTCTTTTACCAGCTCTTGTAATTTGTGTAGTACTGAGACATCTCTCCTGAGTCAGGGGGTGATTGAGAGCTGTTGAGGACAGGGTGTGAGTTTTCACCTTCTAGCGTAGCTCTCCTGCACCTGTATTTCAGCAGAATTGGAATCGAATGTTTCCTTGTGGTCATGCTTTAAGCTATTGTATCCATGCCTGTTGTGTTGTCCTGATAGTCTTAAAGTGCTGCTGTGACTGACTTTGGTTAGCCTCATCGAGGCCAAGGAGAAAGCTGTGCACAAGATGCTGTTGAGGACAGACAAGAGGAGAGAAACTTGGCTGATCGTGGACTACTGAAAACGCCTTAAAGTAGGAATTTCCCATCGAATGAATTATGCAGATTGCAGGAAACCTTGTGGTTTCTTTGCATAGTCTTGGTTTTCATAACTCGTGCATATTTGCTAGGCTATCCCCAAGTATTTTTGCAGCCCCTCTCCCCTTTTTTTTTTTTTTTACCAGTACCCAGTTTTTCAGTGTCCGAACGTTTGCATATTCATTGCAGATGCTGGCAGTTGTGAATACTCCATGCCTTTGAAAGCGCCCAGGGCTCCTGGGACGCTTGAGTCGGAGCAGAGAGGTGATCGTGGTGCACCTCCTGAGCTGCCACCAACCATCTGCTTCTTGCTCCAGCTTTAGTCACTAGGCTTATGATTAAGGTGTAATTTTGTGAAAGTTGAAGAAGATCTTGATTCATGTTGGTACGAGCCTGCCTGAATGGAGAAAACAGGTTGGGGATCCTAAATGTCCTTGACTGGATGGGAAGGAGTAAATTCCAGAGAAGCTGGAGAGAAGGGTGAAGGAAGGACGTGAAGAAAGATACAAGTTCACTATTTTTGCCGTCACTAGGGATGACTTGCATAGGCAGTGGAGCTGCTCATTTAAACTGAGGGCAGCAGCTGTCTCCTTCCTCAGCTTTCTTCCCTGGAAGATGCTTATTCAGATCACTTTATGTCTACACGTTGTAGCCCATTTTGGAGTCTGGCACAGAGAAGTATGTGTTTAATGTTCGGAAGTGTATAAAAATTCCCCAAGGTTCATTATCGTTATCCTGGCCCTTGCAAAGGAGAGAAGCATCACTCCATCAGCTATGCAGAAGTTGGTGGAGCTTGAGATATCCTAGGACAGTTCTTGGCCTGAGGATAACTTGCAGTAGACGTGGTTTGCTAATTTTGTGGAATGCTTCCACATGCTTAAATTTAACAAAACTGGCCCTGTTTCGCAGGCCCAGATACAAATATTGGTGTCTCAAATGTGAAACACTTCTGTGTTGAGAAGCAAGCGTATCTGTATATACACCTTTTTCTGTGTTGCAGACTGACTCTGAATTACTTTTTCCTAATCTGGAAGGCAGATCTGGAGGACAGCGACCTTTTAACCACCACAGCCAGCACAGATTAACTGAGGGTTTCCTAGGATGGAAAGTGTTGCTCTGTGTATTTCAGCAACTTACAGCTTTTCTATTATCTTACCCCACTGAATCTTACCACCGACTGTCAGTGGCAGGGAGCTGTGTGAAAGGACCTGCTCTGGGCCTCCACAGGAAGAAAAAAAATCATCCCCAAACCCTGCATATTTCATGTCCTGCCGTCAGTGATGCAGACGGGCAAGATACAGTAGTGAATATGGCATTGGGGAGTCCAGGTTCAACACAGCAGTGAAGGGCAAGGGGAAAGTATCATAATATATGCACAATGAAGCTTACTGTAAAAGCTAGAAAGGGATACTGTGAACGGAGCACCCCATATGCATTCTCTTCAGTTTTTTGATCCCCTAAGCCATCCTGTTGGCTCCAGTCCAAGACCATTTATTTGCATAGATTCCTGATGTAATGGGGCCGTTCCTGAGATTTCACTGTGATTCTTCCTTTTCCCCATTGCAGCGCTGCTTGGAGGCAGTGAAGGCATGGGTAGACTCCGTATCTGCAAAGCATTCCTACGTTTCTCCAATTAAAAGCAATGTGATAACGGGAGCAGAGTTATCCCTGGCGTTCCTGGAGTCAGTCCCCAAAATCACATTTTCTAGGAGCAGTGAGGATCGAGGGCAGGGAAGGAGGGGCTGGGATGGGCTGTGCTGCATCCCTGGCAGCAGGCTGCCCGTGGCTCGTGGCCAGGTGCTCGGGGAGCACCCACAACCGGGGCTTCCCTACCTTCCCCGCCTGCGCTTTGGAGCTGCTGTTATCGCAACACATTTGAGCGTTGCTGCCGAAGCTTCCTGACAATTAGGCAGCTGGCAGATAGCTAGACGTTAACGCCTGAGATAAAACAGATTGAATATGTATCGCCTAGCGGAATTAGTGCCCGATGTGTGCCACGATGCCTCTCCTGGAATTGGGTTCACAGGAGCTGTGAATAATGTCAGCGCTGAGGAATTGAAGGGGCATCCAAAGGTTAAATGTGTGGCAGTGTGTCAGAAAGAGGGGGGCTCGCTGGGTGCCTCCCTGCCAGCGGGACGGGAGCAGTGGTTTCCCGACCGCTCTGGTGGGGTGCTGGGAGGAGAAGGTGAGCGGGAAGGGGCACGGGCGCGTGAACGGTGGATACAGAAGTGCTAATTTGGCAGAAAGCACTTTCAAATCCTCCCTGGCTTTTACAGACTGCAGTAAGAAATTATTAAATTTTCTCTGTGATCTGACTGTGTTTCTGTCAGGGTGACCCTAATTCCATTAGAGCAGCTCGGAGCTGATTCAGGCTGGCTGTTCTACACTTTCTTCCTCAGCTTGCTTGTGGGTTTTTTTTAATGCACTCTGTGCTTCCCTGTCTGTCAGCTTTTGATTGTGCATGGGAAAAATGGCTTTGCAGATTTCATTTAATGTTCAGTTCACTTGTCATCTAAAAGATGCTCTTTTCTAGCTTTTGGAAATATGTCATTTACTCTAATAAAATAAAAAACAACAAAAAATTCCCTCTCAAAACAAAATGCAGAGAAAACAGGAAAAAAATCAATATTGTCATCAGAAATCATCAATGTGTTTCACTGTTGGCTTGTTTTTTTTTAAAAATTAGGCTTTGTTTTTGAAGTCCTGGGCACAGCTTCCATTAGCCAAAGGAGGAGACTAGGTGACCCATCCAAAGTCTTTTCTAACCAAAATATATCTTGGTTTGTCTTGCACAGAATTTCAAAGGGCTTAAGAAAGAAAACCACTTCAAAAGTGACCTTGTAGAAGGAAAGAACTTAAAGCAGTATTAGACCAACTACCTGTGAAGTGATACGTGGTAAACAGACAATTTACACCTTTTGATTTCTAAAGATAGTGCAAACTTGGCTTTTGTTTGAGGGGGTGAGGGAAGCTTGCAGCAGTGAGCTGGGGCTGGTGAAGACAGATCTCTGCTCCCACCACCTCCCGTGAGCAAGGACCCTAAGTCTGAAGTGTTTCAAGGCTGCCCTGCCCCTTGTACGAGATAGTTGTTTTATATCCGAAAGGCATGCATGTCATACAAATATGTTTTTTTTTCTTAGACAGCCATGTTTCTTGGATGCTAATTGAATTGAGGAGACACCTTAAAAAAGAAAACAGGATGATGAGATGTTGATACTTGTGAAGGTTGGGAAAAGGAAGAGTACTGATGGCCTTTCTAGGCATGGGGCTCCAGGTGAGCTCTGTTTTGCCAGGGATTTTACATTGCACCTGAAGTGCTGTCCAGAGGTTTTGGACAGAAGCGTACTGGAGCGTTTGTTACGGCACTTGCTTCCCCTTGTGCCCCAGCTCTGCTGTCTGCCGTTATCGTTTTGTGTTCCTGGGAGTAGCGTGGCAGGTTTTGACTCCCTCATTCGGCTCTGCCTTCTTTGCCTCATAACCTGAATGATGCATCAACAGCTCAGCTCCAAATACAGCTGCTTGGGGCACCCTGCGGGATAGACTTGCTGTTGTGCAAGTCTGGAAAACAGCCACTTTGCGGAGCTGGGCAGCAGGGTCCCATCCCAGAAGCTGGACGCGAGGCTTCCCCGCTGCTGCCTTGCATCTGATTCTGCTTCCTGGTTTCTTGTTTGCAGGCCTGTCCCCACAGGCTGCACGTAGTGATTATGTGTAATTGGTACAATCAGATCCAGGTATTGCAGCACAGGTAAATACTAATTTTCTGTAATTCTAGCTTGACAAATTCCATCAGTAAAAAGAACATGTAAAATATCGTTTAGGAAAACCCCTGTACCTGAGGCATTGGGGTTGCATCATTAAGGGACAGTTTGAAATATTAACCACAGTCATTGTGCAGATTTATTTTTGCTGTCCTTACTCATCATATCTATATTTAGGTATAAATGGATTCCACACTTTTCTGTGAAATATCTAAATGCTGCCTGCTTTTAACTGAATGTTGCCAACATCAAGGTAGGAGGGATGCTGTGAGAGCAAACATGGTATAGACAGCAGTTTTCCTCCTGCACTTATAGTTATGCCCCTTTTAGCTCCAACACTTGCAGGAGTCGTGTGAATTTGTTTTGATAGCTACCTTACAACAGGTCACAGCATTGTCATTTGTCTTTTTTATTTATTGTCAATCAACATCAGCTGCTAGGTCAAAGGTCCACAATCCCTTATCCAGCAATGGCCAGCACAAGGACCTGTGGAGGATGCAAGAACCCCGTAAATATATAGTGATCCCTTCCTGGTGTCATCTTCCAGCTTTCAGTGGCTCCTGAGCCTAGAGAGGTGGTGTAGTAACTCCAGACAAGCTCACACTGGGTTTTGCTCTCAGGTAGCTCTGAGCATGTTGTCAGACTTCAGGGACATTCTGGGGCCAGTGGTTTGCATGAAGACCACGACGTAGGCTCTGACTTTGCCTCTACACTGTGGCTCGTTGTTTAAGCCACTTACTGCTGCTCTGCAGGGCTAAGCAGTTGCACTTGCCATTCGCATCGTTCAGACTCAGCTGCATAGCCAAAGTTACTCTCTTGCCTTCACAAGGGAGTTCCTGTGTTTAAGTGTCCGTGTAAGTTATCCGGCACAGCAGCAAATGTTGAGGCACTGGTATATTTAATACACATTCTTTGAGAGAGAGTGTGCTTGTTGGCTTGGTGATATAGAACAACAGTAAAACTACCTGCTTAAAATTTTATCTTCAGTGTAGATTCATAGATTTTAAGGCCAGAAATCAGATCAGTGTAGTCTTCTACTCTGACCTGCCTAGCACAGGCTGTATAATTTCAGCTAGTAATTTCTGCATCTACTTTTAACAGCTGTGGATGAGCTAGCACATAGCTTTTAGGAGGCTATCAAATCACGATTTGAAGACTAAATGGTAGAGAATTTACCTGTCTCCTATGTGGTCTGTAAAAATGGCAAGCAATCGTTACTTCTACAAATCTGTATTTATTTCAAGCTTTGTTTATGCATTTTTTGGGTTCAGACACTGGATGTTGTAACCTGTGTCAGCTAGGCTGGAGACTCCTGCTATTTAATGCAATCTCCCTGAGAAGCAAGTTAAGAGTGTAGGAGTTAGGCAAGCTGAAAGTTTGTCCTTTTTGTTGTAGAAAAATGGATTGACCTTGATTTTTTCTGATCAGAGATAGTTTTCATAGTTCTTCGCTAATCTTCCAACCTTTTCAATATGTTTTTTAAAGTCAAGGCACCAAGACCAAGAAGAGAAGTGGCTGTGTCTTGCCACAGTACAACAGCACTTTAGTCTACCACAGTGACCTTTGAATCCCTTTCTGGGCCTCTGATTCCCAGGATGCAAAGTCCTGTTTTATTAGTGTGACTTGGGTTTTTACTCACGAATACCTGCCCTTAAGTACATTAAAATGCATTTTGCTGGATCCCAGCTCATCCAGTTGTCCGAGTAATTCTGTACAGGTAATCTTCCCTTGGTGTTATTAGCTGACTGACAATCTTGGTAGAGCTTACCCTTTACTTTCCAAATCTAGTTGCAAGTTAGTTGCATTTATTCCCAGATGTTAGTCAGTGGTGACTATTTGCAGAGGTTGCTATGAGTATTTTAAGGAGATATTTAAAATATCCTATAGTAGTGATGGTAACATTCTTTGCAGATGGAAGGGAGTGCCAGGAAACTGGTAAAATAATATGGTTTGTGGTGCTGCTGCTTGCTGCTAGTAGTACTGACATCAGATGGGGGAAAAGTATGAGGTCTGCTGGCGCTTTCAGTGTTTTAGCTGAGCAGTTGTAAAAAGCAATGAAGTGGTAATAAGGATGCTTCTTTTTTGTTTCTTTGATTATCTGTTTGTTATATTCGTGCTTCAGAATGATACTGTAATAGAAGATGATCAAGCTCATTTTTGCAAACAACCAAGAGTATGAAATTTGTTTGCTCAAAATGTTAGTCAATCTTTTTTGATGGTGAATGTGTTTGGTTTAAAAAGGGGGAAAAAAAAGCGCATCTGGTAATGGATGCTTTTTCTCTGGTAAGATGTCTATCTTTATGTTTCAGTAGCTGAAAAGCAGTGGTGTACTTTTAATTGGATGCTGTGTTTAGTCCCTTGTGAGAATCAGTGCTTTGTCTATGCCAAAGACAAATCTCATTTATTTTGTTACTGTGAAAACACCATAGGGTGCTTACTGAAAGTTTTAAGTCATAGAAATGTCTTTTGCCCTGCATACTTTACTGACATCTGATGACTGAATTAAACCAAAGCACATTTTGTAGTGGACGATGGCTTTACATTTATATATGAATTGCAGCCTGCGATGCTAGACCTTGCCTTGAATGTCAGTTATGTTTGGGCTTTCTCTGTTGCATTGTAACATTAAGCCTTCACAGTAAAGGGCACTCACATGGTATTAAAAAGAAATAATTAGAGAGTATATTCCATTTAATGTAGTACAGGCTGGAAGGAACTTACAGTCCTGCTGTGCATTTCAGATAGCCCTTCATTACATGTATAACTCATTATTTCAATTTTTTTTTTTGGGTAATTAACAATGTGGCTTCCAGGAATGTATTTTGTAAAATTGGATTGAGACATGTAGATAGTACCTGGTCCAAACCTAAAGCAAATGGAAATGCCACCATTTTCCAACAGAAGTTCGTGGCACCAAGGGTGACCGTTCTGAGTTAGTGCTCTGGATAAAGTCAGCATGTCAAGAAGAGGTTTGGACTTGGTTTGTCTCTGCTACATGTGGTTATTCTACTTGAGCCCATACTGGGTTCTCTGGAGGTAGCCATGGTCTCATAGAAAGGACCATAATCAGTCCACTGTTGGTACTGATTAACACTGCAAATTTAAAAGGAAGATTGCACTCAGCGGATTCTTCTTGCTTGCTTTTGCCGCTTTTCTTGTTTGTTTCGTTGGGGTTTTTTATTATAAATGCTGTCTACATGTGATGACTTTGTTGGCTCATCTCAAAGGTGAGTAATAAAAGCCCTTGCAACTTAATTGCCACACGAGGAGGAGAAGGCAATGACTCGAGCCTCTGTACTTAGATATCAGAGTGCAGAACACCTACGTGTTTTCTTTGGATTTATTTTTAACCATATTCACGTCAACTGTTAGTGCTACTCTTGTTGTGCTACTTCTGTTAAAGGTTGTTTTGAAAAAGGGGTCTTAAAGAGGCCAGAAAATATTCAACTGCTTTATTCGTGTACGTCTTGTGTCCCTGAAAACCTCCATTTGTAATAACCCTTTTGAGTCTTGGCACTAGCACAGCTGTGCCTGGCAGGTAGGACTGTTCCTTTTCACCGTCTTGTCAAACCCTGTTGGTGGCTTGTGCGGGTGGGAGACGTGAGCGTGTTGCCGAGCTCTTGCTTTCGTTGTGGGGCCGTACGTAAGGCAGAGGTGGTGCTTCCTTGGTTTTCAGACTTGAAACTGAAGTTCTGTCTTTTGAGGTAAATGTGAGGGTTGTCATGTATTGGTTTCAGAAAGGATTTCGATCTTTGTATTTGGAAAAAATATAGACTTTAGCTATATTGTACTTATATATTGGTTTAATTTACAAGAGGGAAGATTCATTGGAAGAACTGAATGATGAGTGGTGAAAATCTTGTGAAATGCCAAAAACAGTTAAAATACTGATATGATGATGACAATTGTATTTTAATCCTATTTAGCATTAAAGAGAAACTTTAAGTAGTTTCAGGATGCAATAAAACCTTTAGAGAAGTGAATTTATCTTGTGCATTCACCACATTTGATTTATAGGGCATTTAATAAATGTGTGTGGGGGGGGGGGATGCTAGCGGGGGGAATCGGTAAAATTTGAAGAGAAAAACAGAGAAGATGCTTTCATAGTCCTGTGTAAAGGACTGGGATGCCTTGTCCTGGCACAGCATTCTCATTCTTGGCATGCTGACTACAAAGAGTTTAGTATGGCTCTTGGGAGGATGATGAGGGTAGTCCAAGAGTTGGAAAGGCTCCCTTTGCTCTTGTTTGGTGTAACAGGTAATGGCCCTGGCTGTTGATTTGTCATTTATACGTGCTGTATATAGACTTCCAACATACTTTTCTGTGCTCCATTACACACAGTTTATCAGGGGTTATGCAAAGTTCTTTAGTTACAAACGGTTGTTTTCAGCTTTCTGTGAGTTTATTTCATAGTTGAAATGTGCCCTGCTTGGTCTTCAGCCAAAGTTCAGGTCAGGGGGCTGTGTTTTGTGAGTTGGACATTTGGTTTTTGGATCTTTCTGCAAAAATTGTCTTTGTTCTTAAAAACAGAGAGTGGAAAAATACTTTTGTACCCTGTAAAACAGACTGTGGTGTTATTCACAGGTCTCAAGTCTGAAATGTTTGTGAAAACATTTGACATTACTTCAGGTGCGCTTCAGCAGTCAAGAGAAAATGGAACTTGATTTGCGAAAGGGAGTGACCCATAGAAAAATAAGCTGCTGAATAATATAAAGGGGATTTCATGCTAAATCATTAAGTGCATGTGAGTAAAGGATGATGTCTGAGCTTGTGTGTAACTAAATTGCCCATATATTCATTCTGTGAATGTAGCCAGAGCTGCTCTCATCGCAGCCTTTCGAAGATCCAGAGGTGCACAGCAGAGGCAGTCCTCCAGATCCTACAGCGCAGAGCCTGTAACGTGGGCAGGGAGAATTAATTCACATCGACACCGTGGAGTTTGTGTTCTAGTGTGTTTGTCTATTTCTTGAGGCAGTTGTGCAAATAGACAGTTTTCTTTGTTGAAGTTGCTCTATGGTTGTACTGTAGGCCACAAGGGTTTGGACTTGTCTGTCTTGACGATACCTCTTGAACCTTGATTCTGCCTTGGTAAATGTATGGAACATTTAACATACTTAACTGCCTATGTTTTGGGTTTTTTTTGCTAAGGTATGCCTCTGTTCCTCTGGCTGCAGAGTTGTGTGCCTTTATTCTAGGAGCAGAGTATCATTTGGGGTTTTTTTACACATTAAGACAGAGTCCCTGTATTGTTCAGTCAGCATCTATGCACAGCTCAACATCTTTTCAATTAGACACACAGCCTTCTGTTGCAGATAGAGCCTTTTTTTTCTGAGGCAAATTGAGCTAAAATGTCTGGCATTGTCTTTAATCTGTAGTATGTTGTGTGAGAGCAGTTTCCTGTGTAATTTTGAGGAATTTAAGAAACTCCACTTAACATATAAAGAGTAATATGCAGTATGCCACATGGTGTTTTCCAGTTTTATGTCAAATTACAGAAGAGACTATGAATTATTTTATGTTGTAATCATTGCTGGACTGTGTCAAACTCGAAGTCCGTTTATCCCAGAATTGCCCCAACGTAAGCCTCCAGTGACAGCCAACAAATGCTACATGTTTTAGGGAGTTGCAAAAAGAAAGATCTCATACTCTTGACTTTTCTCATCCCACTCAAATTAGTTCCCATTTCCTATGTAAAATTAGAAATTGTTGTAAGAAGTTGGACTTCTATTATTGCTTCTGTAAAGCATTATTAATTGCAACAACTCTAAATACTGTTATATCCACGTGGGCAAAGAAATAATGCCCAGCATAGATTTGTCAAGGTCAGATCAATCTAATTTCCTTTAATGACAGGATAACAGGCTTTGTGAATGGAGAAGCAGTAGATGTCATTTATCTTTAGTAAAGCTTTCAGTGCTCCCTCATGAGACTTTTTCCTGTGAAACATCTGCTCGTAGGGTGGGTATTTGGCAGTTTGGTAGCATTCAGCATTTGCAGTAATGATCTCTCTGATAGAATAGAGAACATGCTTATTAAATTTGCAGGCAACAACAAGCTGGGGAGAGCTGCAAGCATGTTGGAGGACACCATTAGAATTCAAAATGGTCTTTACAAATTGGAGAAACTATCTGAAAGGATGCATGTCAATAAGGAGAAATGTGGATAGATGTTTGAAAATAGGAGTAATCAGCTACATAAATACAGAATGAGAGACAACTGCCTAGACAGCTGCTATATAGAAAAGGTCTTGCAGTGCTAATGGATCAGAAACCATGCAGGAGTCGTCAATGCCATGCTGTTTTGAGAGCGATGAACATTACAGTGATATGCAGAAGTGAGGAGTACCATCCTGAAGACGCATCAAAAAGTCTTTCTACTCTACTCACATTGATAAGGCCTCCAATGAAACGACATCTCATCTTGAGCATCCCACTGCCAGAAGGGAAGGACTAATTGAAGAGAAGTCAGTCCTCCCTGTCCAGTGCTAGGAGAAGAAATAATGTGCTTAAAATGCAGCTGGGAAGTTCAGGTCAGGCACTAAGCAACACTTGCTGACATGAAAGATTGCTGAGCGCTGAATTGAATTTCCGGAGGAATTTCTGGAATCTCATATACAAACAGAAAGTGTTCCCTCATATAGGTTTTGAATTGCTAGTGTTATTTCCTAAATTGAGTGTTTCTTTGTCTTCATTTATGAACCAGGAAGGTACAGGCTCCTAGTCTGTCTTCTCTAGGTCGCCTGATACTCCGGTATTTTTATCCTGTCCTTTTTCATCCTCCTCTCAAGTGACAATCTCTCTCTTCCATCTGACTTTGTAACTTTGACTTAAAATCATCCTCTATATGTAGTTTCCTCATGAACCCTTACAGGTTTACTGTCTTTTTGCCCACATCCGTGCACTGACTAAAGGTCTTTCAGCTGCCTGTTACGTATGATGTGTGGTTCATCTTCTGAAGCCATAAGGTTAATTCTGCTCTGCAAATTGTAACCAGTAGTTCTAGGTTTGGTTTTTTCCCCTCCCTCGGTATGTGTTATGTATTTATCTGTAGGTAGTTGTCTGCCTGGAGACTTTACCCCACTACACATACGTACAGAGGTCTGTGTCTGAACTTTCACGGTTGCAGGAGCTTTGCTGGCCGGGTAGCCACCGCAGCAAGGCAGGGGGTTTGGGTGCATGTACGGTGGTTGGTGCCATGATGCACAAAAGCCTGGCTCTGTCATAGCACCAAATGTCTCTGCTATTCTGCAGTGATTGTCAAATATTTCTAATGATGTTGATGTGTTTGTGCCAGATGGTGTAACACATAGGTATAACTGGAGCAGAGCAGGTTGGAGGGTCTGCCTGTTGGACTGCTCCAGGAGAGCGATGCTGCTTGCTGTCTAGAGCAACACTGACCCACAGCCCTTGCAGGGTGCATTGAAATGGCTTCTGGCAGCAAACAATGCTTTGGGGAGACACTTGCAAAGGATGTTATAGGTCTTGTAAGACCTTCTAAAATCTGTCTTAATGCCTATTTGTGTGTATGAAAGGGAAAATATATTAAAAACGTGTGTTTGTGTAGAATGCTTTTAATGTCAATGGCAGTGGAAAAGGAGATGTGTAAAGTGGTGTGTGTTTTTTTTTTTCTTTCTTCTTCCAGTAGTTATTCTTCCTATTAATAACTATGCGACAACCTATGGACTTCTGTTTGGTGAGTGGAGTCCCAAGAGTATGAGATGGGAGTGTCTCATACTTCATGTTAAAAGATTATGGTTAATTCATTGCATATTTGTTTTGGGTAAGAAAAAGCTATTTGCCCACCTAAGCTTTTCCTTTCCTGCGTTTCATATAAGAGCCATGTACTTCTGGGAAAGCTTTCTCAAAAGCAGATCAGAGGAAATTTGCCTTTTTAATGAATTGATTTAAATCAAAATGCAGTCTATTACATGAGCTCCCGGTTTCTGGAAACTCTAGCCATTATGTTGGGGTGTTGTTTTGCAGTCAGACTTTGGCTTCAAATTGCAATTATTTTTCACAAGACGAAGAATGAAGTCTGTTGCCTGTTATGAATAATAGAGTATGGTAATATCACAGCTATATATGCAAACTCTGCAGACTGGCAGCACAGCTGCTAAGCGTTACGTTTTTAAAATATGTACAATCTGTTGTCAACAGAATTAAAACCAGGAACGTTATATGGTTTGTTTCTGCGTGAGGGTGTTTTGTAGTGAAATTTAATGATGAACTGCTCTACATTTTGACCTTTAAAATTTTTTCTGAGGCTTTGCACCTTCTAGTGAATTGAGGAGATTCTCAAATTAAGATGTGGAATCCTGATGGCCACCCTGACATTTCCTAGGCCTGACTGGATACCTGGGCTTGATTAGTTCTCTAATGTATCTGCTCTGCCAAGCTGGAGAGGTTCGCACACTCTGCAGCTGAGCTTTCTTTAAAGCGATTGCACTGTAAACCTCGTTCCAATTAAAAGGTGAATGCTGTTCTGGTAATGGAAAGTTGTTTTATTGTTCCTCTCCCCTGATATGCATGCGAGTGGAAGTGTTGTAGGAAAGTGTTATCGCTGTTGTTTTTGTAGTTCATTCTTATCTTCCATCAGTCTTCATATACAAAAAAGTGAGAAATGCAGTGTGCCCAGCTGTCTGAGGGCGACTGTGAATCAGCAAGATAAACCTTCAGAGGGTGTAATGGGCCTGACTGCAGATGATCCTTCAGCGCTTCGCTGCCATCCTGTAGCCTGTATCAGCTATTGAACCACAGGCACCAGGGGAAAATGGGTCAAAATACAGTGAAGAACCTACAGCAGCCCATCATTTTGGTGCTGAGAAGGGAATCGGGCCCTCTTGCTCAGGCTATCTTCTTCTGCTCTCCTCCTCCTACCTATGGAGCAGGGAAATCAGAGGGAACAACCCAGGAACATAAGAAAGTAAGAAATGAGTAAATGTGAAGAAAATAGTATATATTACATTTTCTGTCTCTCACTGGGAAAATGCTAGAACAGGCTTTGGAGTCTTGCTGCTTAAGAGAAGATGCAGACAAATGCTCTCCCGAAATGCCAGCGCTGGGGTGAAGGAGCCCGGTGCTGCTGAGCTGCTCCTTGGGTGGTTCTGGGCTCCCTTTCTCTCACCTGCAAAAAGAAACGCCAACATTAGCAGATCACTGATTGTGTCTGTGCTGGCAGAGGGTCCCAAAACTGATTTATAGCACTTGTTCAGCTTTCAGCGAGCAGCAAATGTGTTGCTTAATTATTCATGGCAGCTGTATTATTGCAGGAAATTAAGACATCAAGGAAACAAGTAAAAACTATTACTGAATAGAGCTATAAACAAGGTAAGGTGGAAAGAGATGCAGGGGGACAGCACTGAGATGTTAAAAATAACCCTCGTGCTCAGGAACGTTTCACACCTTCCGAAAATAATTGGTTAAATTCCCAGATCTTTAAGTGACCGTTAATAGTATGTAACTAAATATTCTATTAGCTAACAAGTTGGGTTTAATTTTTTACATTTGTCATCTAAATTACCACATTTGTGAATGTGTGAAACCTTCATATGGCTTCTCTCAGCATATCTACTTACGTGAGGACACAGTTCTCTTTGTCTTTGACTTTCCTCAAAAGAGTTGCCGTTTAACTTGTGCAGGAAGGTTAGGTCAACCTTTGGCTTTCTGTACCAAGGAAACTGGTTTTGAATCCCTGGGCTACCATTCTGCCTGGAGCGATGGTGGAGGATGCTGCTGCAGAGAGCAGAACCTGAATCCGAGCTGCTGGCACTAGATATCCATTGTTTGAAACCACTCTGCAGACAGACATGTGCACGCCCAGCTCTTTTTCAGATGGTATAGTGGCTTTATTTAAAGGTTTATTCATGAGTGTTGGTGACCTCTGCCACGAAACTGTCCTCTAATCTGTGTCTAATGCCCCATATTTATACAGGGCCCAGAGCTGTTGGCTTTGAAGAGCACCAGCACCTTCTTGCTCATCAGGTGGCACTAGGAGATGTCTGGTGTTTGACTGCTCCCCTTCATGCCTGGAGAGAGTTTCTCATTTGTTGTTGCTCCAAGTTCCCATTAGCTTTAAACCTTGCAGATCTCATGACAATTTTTCAAATATATAGTCAATAACAGACCAAAACTTACAGAGAAGGAAGTGGTTTAAAGAAAACCCTTTCAACTTCTCTTTTTAGAGTAGAATTATTAGCTTTATTAAAAAAATACAGGGAGCATCTCTAAGTTTGTGTGTAACCTCAGGCTTCCAAGAGTTTCCATTTCATTACTGTTCATAAGCTCATTATTTTGGTACATCTGTAGTAATTTTGGAGCCCTTTACTTTATAACTTCAATTATGTAGTTTGAAATGTAATGATATTAGAAGTCCTGTTATGGAGGACACGGAGCAATTTTAAGGCAAGCAAATGGGTGATTCAGCACTGTATCACAGAGAGTGTGTCTACAGACAGGGTTACCCTTTGGAACGTCTTTTCTGTGGTGCAGCTATACAAAGTGGCAAAAATTCAGAAGTTGTCATTATTCATAGTATTTCAAAATTAGTGACAAAATAGCCTCATGTAGTTCCATTCCCATGATGAGAGGTGTTGGAGTCCATTTGCAAACTTAGGCTATTTGGAGACTGTGCAAGTGTCAGAGATGGAAGGAAAAAATTCTTTATCTTGTTATATAAGGTTAATTTTCCTGAATCTTGCAAGCATGGTGTATGTGCAGCACATATATGAAAATAACATATGATAGGAATTGGGCAAAAAAGAGATCTTGCAAGAATCTAAAGACACTAAATCATAAGCATTGAGGAACATGTTCCTAAATTGTGTTTTGTGAAAGCCTGCTGTTCTGTACACGTGCATCTCAGAATCGCCCAAACAGAGCTTTGCTTGCAGACCTCATCAATTGGTTCTCAAGCCATTTGGGTTTTTTAATTCCTCTTGTGAAAGTGAAAATTATGTGGAAGGACTTGACTGTGCAATTAGCTGCTGAGCATTTTCTGCAGCAATAGTGGGAAGACAATACCAAGTCCCAGAATAGCAGTAGATAGAACCATAGGAACAAATCTGCTTCAGCGAAGAAGAGATATTCTAGTAACTAGTGAATGAAAGATAATTTATTTTTTAAATGTGCATATATTCACAGATGCAAGCAGAAAAGGCTGTTTGTATTAGAAATGCCTGTCGCCAGCTGACAGGTTAGCTATCACTTGCTGATTCCTCTCTGATTTGAGGTCCCTGCTCTTCGTAAGCAGAGGCTGCTGCTCTGCCCGCAGTCAGGGCTGAGCGTGTTATATGAGGTGCCAACTCTTTGACCTCTGGGCTGCTGGGGATGGCGTGCGTGTGGGTAAATTTTAGGAAAAAAACGTTCATCTTTCCTGTGCTGCAGCTGTGGTAGAGGGCACAGTGGGTTTCTTCTGTGGGCTGGGAGAGCCTGGTTAGTGTTCATTCAATGATCTATAGATCATCTGCTCAGACAAATTATATCTCTCAACAGCTTCACACTAAACTAATCTAGGCATTTAAAAAATAAATAAATGAGGCAGTGTCTATAAAGAGCTCCCGTCTAGTGAAGTGGAGCAGTTGGAGCCTGATTAATGAATCCCATTTACCAGCCTGCATGTGCGTTCACCGCTCCCCTCCACCGAGCTCCATCATCCAGGACAGCCCTTGTTGAACCACGCCGTGCACCGCCAGCGCCTCTGGCCGCGATCGCAGGCCACAGCGGTGGGGACGGGGCTTTCACCTCTGTGGTCAGTGTGTGGCCACGGGGCAGAAGACAGAACTCATGTGGGATATCCGTACCGCTGCTGGTACCCTGCCGGAGCTGCACCGTCCCTCTCCCAGCTCTGCCGTGTCCTGGGCCAAAGCGCAGTGGTGCGTGTTGGGGGAAACGTGATGTGATCCGTTCGGTGCTGGTGCCCCTCAGAGGTGTAATGTGTTGGTTTTCACCACATTAAAACACGGTTTTTACAAATGTGATAAAAAATACAGTTCAGATTTACTGACTGTGTTAGATGGCTGAGCTGATGGAAGGAACTGTGCTGAATGACAGAGCTAACTCTTTTCCTGAGACCAACACGGTTAGGGCAGCTGAACAAACCTTGGTGTTCATCCTCCTGTGTTTGGAATTGCTTAATAGACTTAAAGGCTCAGAATCTTAATGCAGCTCTTTTCTGTATTGATAGAGGTCTTTGAAGTCACTTAAACATTTTACTAAGTGTACATGCCAGGTTTTAGGTTATTTGTAGCAGGGTGTTTGATGATTTCTGATGTTCATTAGACTGTGTACCGGAAGCTCAGTCTGCATGCATAGCCACATGCCTACAATAATTTATTCTTCTGCCTTTTAGTGCCTGCTGCACCTGGACGTGTTACTCGAAAAGGGAATTGCTTCTTTTGGATCGTGAATAACAAAAAAAATTTCTCCCAAGACACAACATCTTTACATTTTTAGAAGGACTCAAGTTCCAGGACTATACGTGGGTGGGATTTTTTTTTTTCCCCCCCCAGGAGATGACAGGGCCAGACCCAGCAGCACTGAGATGTCCATTCCTTGTCGAGAGGTTTGAAAGCAGGTGAAAGGGCTCAGAAACCAGAGGAATACTTTTATTGGGTCTGAAATAGTCAGTACGTTAACTTCTGGTTTTGGATTATAGCTAGAGGCAGCAAGATATTATGAGTATAGAAAGTTATCTTCAATGATGTGGAATACATAACCTGAGTTTGTTTGTAAGCTGACTACAGTGAAATCAAGGAAACCAACACATTTCAAGCTTAATGGTGTTTTTTGAGCAATTGGAGAACTCCAAGTATGCGATAGCAGCTCGTTTTTGTGTGTAATGTCTGTTTCATACAGTGCATGAGACAGAAAGGCTTTGGGAATGACTGGTCTATGTGCAGGGAAGGGCACTGGGCATGTGAATTGCCAGCTCTTCTTGGTGAAAAAGCTGGAAGGAGCGTAGTGAATGGGACATGGGACTCTGGGAGGGGAAAGTCTCATGGTTAAAGCAGTTTTTGGTGTCCCAGGGGTTTGAATTCCAGAAGTCATGGAGATGCCTCTAATTGTGAAAGGGGAGTGAATCTATAGAGGGAGTAAATTTTAAAGGAAAGTGATAAAATGTAACCTAAACACAGAAGATGGTGCCACTTCAGTTACATCATGACAGCATTTACTAAAGGGACAAAACCACATAACTTTTCAGATTACAAAATGTTCCAGATCGTCTCTAGTGTGTGCCATCGTGTGAAAGTTAATGCTGGGGTGCGTATTACAGATCCCTTGGAAGAACGATGAAGAGCTGCTATCTGTTCTGAGACTTGATTAAAAATATGGAGAGATTGAGCCTGGGCCTTGAGCATCAAGTTTTTAAGCTGCAGAAAGGGTGAATAAGAGGGAAAAACTGCATCTGCCTGGGGAAGTTTAAATACCTTTTCTCAACATGTTTGCAGATGGCTCACGTTACAGGTATGTGAGAAATGTTTGCATTTTTGAGAGGTGCTTGAGACATGCTGGTCTCCCATCTGCACCTCTGCTTCTTGTGATTTAACACTTTTGAAGTTCTTTGGGGAGTTACATTTTGTCCCTGCAATGTTTTTTAAGTTATAAATGATTTTTATAAGCAAGTCCTCTTGACTATGGATTGGCAATCTCTGTAAATTATTTGGTAGGATACTTAATTTGAAGTTACTTCATTGCTTTTGACAAGATGTTTCTGCTGCTGTCTCTGTTGATGATTCATAGCTCAAGTGAAGTGCTTAGCACTTCAGAAAACACATAACACAGGCAATCCTACTCATAAAGTCTTTCCATCCTTAAAAAAAAAAAAAAGGCAGAAGATCCCATGAGAGCTGTGGTGGACTGTGCTGAAATGGTGTGTGAAGCTTGTCTGCAGGACTGGCTCTGAAATGTAGAGGGAGAAGCAGGGACCCTTCCTGATACTGAATCAGAGGAGAAACCGAGATAACACATGTTCTTAATTTCTTTATTTTCTCCTGAGCACATGTATGAGCAGCCAGGGGAGTTTGCGAGTCTGTTAATGGTTGTGTGCATGCATGGGGATTAATATTTGTGTGCATGCATGGGCACAGGGTGCTCGCTGCAATCCCATATGATTTGGGACCTTCTCCTTTAACAGCTGGGCTCACGGCACTGTTTTGCATGTTCTTGCCGCAGCAGTGGGATATCTGGGTGGGTGATTAGAAGGAAGTGGAAAATGAAGAGGCCTTGTACTGGTTAGAGGAAAAAACATAAAATGGAGTATTGAAGTACTGGCACCATCTGGATGTGGCTGATACTGTGCTCAGTGTCTGTGTCGGAGCAAAAAGGGATCCCTGTTAAAATTATGCGGACACAAACCTTTTAAGGGCAGGAGGAGGGAGTGGCTGGCTGCCTAAATTCCTTCTGTTTTACCATTACTGATGTTTTCCTGTAAGAAGCTTCAATGAGGAAACTGACAGATGGCAACAAAGGGAATGGTGCAAACAAGGGCACTCCTGCAAAATAAACATTGAGCTTTAACTGTTTCACTGAAGTGTTTAAAACACATGTAAGAATTTTGGGCAGAACTACACAGATATGCTGCGGTGGTTAGGTGAAATTTCAGAAAAAAGCAATGGTAGTTGTTTTTTCCCCAGCCAAGCTGAATTCCAGGGATGCCACCGAGAGCAGCTGCGCACCCTGAATGCTGATGGGCAGCTGGTGCTGGTCGCGCTCCCCCACCAACTTCCTCCACGTTTCAAGAAAATTCTCATTTTCTTGTTTCTGGCATCACATTGTAGGAGTGCATTTGCAGCTGTATGAGTTCAGCGAAAAGGAACAAAATCATGAAGAGACGGAAGAGTTTAAGAAGTGGCGGGGAAACGTGGCTGGTTTGGGCAGGTGGTGTTTGAGGGCTCTGTACTGGCAGCCAGTTAGGGGTAGAGCAAATTCACTCATTTCAAATAGTTATTCCAGATTTGGATTGGTTTTAGCTGTGTGACTGCTCTTGGTCTCATGGAAGGATGGAGAAGACTAGGGAATTGAAAGATTTGTTGCTGGAACTGGATGAGGTAAACGTAGGTGGAGGAAATTTTAGATAAATTGAGATGATCATGATGTAGGCTTGTTTATAGACTTTTGTCTTTTAAATCTAAAGCAGTGTTGTAGCTGCTGTATGTTTGAAAGCACTTAAGGTTTGAGTGGACCATAAAAATATGGGCAGATGTTCTTCCTTCTTGACTCTCAGCATTCAGGATATTCAAACCACTGCGATGGCTTTCTTCGGAAATTGTTTTATGGGGATCTCCACAGTATTTTAAAGCCAAACCGAGACTTTTTCTCCAGCATTTAACCTTCATTAGAGACATGTCAAAAGACATTCCAGTGTGTGTTTCTGCAGGTATAAATTACATCATTTACATTATAAAGAGAAAGCCTTTTTAAGTCAAAGCAAAAGAAGGTGGAGTGGAAAGGTGAGCTTCTGCACCTCCACCTCATTACCTGGTCTTTGAATGCTGGGTTTCTTGCCTCGGCTTTGTGCTAGTGCTGTGGCAGGCAGGAGTTCAAGCTGAATTTATGCTGTGTTTGACTGGTATTTTTGCTTGGAAGTCACTGATGTA
Organism: Cariama cristata; assembly: GCF_000690535.1. Classification (NCBI taxonomy): domain Eukaryota; kingdom Metazoa; phylum Chordata; class Aves; order Cariamiformes; family Cariamidae; genus Cariama; species Cariama cristata. The sequence continues at coordinate 85,417 of NW_009616789.1, forward strand.
CTAATGAATGCAAACTCAATTTAGACCCTCATAGGAACTTTGGTATTGCCTGTTGCACGTTCCTCTGAAATGCTGACTGAGAAACGAATATTTTCTTTTTTAATATTAAAGAACAATAACAGCTTATTTAACATTGGATAAGAAAGAGACTTCAGCAGCAATGCAGTTCACTGAAATAACGAAGATATTTCTCTGAGCTGCTCTACATCAAAGCTTATGGAGCAGGATTTCTCTGCCACATTGTGACCTCTGCAGTGCTTCAAAGTGCCGGTGCTTTGCCCTTCAGCCAGCTCCATGTTTTTACTTTGACTAGTGGTGTTCTGGCTTAAACTACAGAAAAGGACTTTTATCTAAGCACTTCCTTGGAAAACTTTTCTTTAAGTACATGGACTTCTGAAATCAAATGCTCCAAATGCTTTTTTTCAGTTGCCATATGAGCATACTTGGCAGAAATAGAAGAAATTTGAGTAGAGGGGAGCTACTTAGGGAAGAAACTCTCCCTTTTGGTGGTTTCTGCAAAACTAAGTGCATGTCCTTTCAGTGATATTAATTTTTGCTCTTTTGTAGTTATTGCGTGCAAACTGTTGTGTTTTCGATGTATCACTAATGTTTTAGCACTCTTACTCATTAAGGAGCTCTGTCTCATTTGTACACAGGAGTTGTAATTCTGTGCATTGTGTCATGGAAAGTGAGAGTAATTTATTGTCTCTGCTAATGGTGCGTGTGATCTGGATCAAAGTTCTCTTGAAACCTCCATAAACCCGTAATAGCCTGTTATCGGTTAATGCTGGCCAGTATCAGTCATTTTTCGCTACAGGAAATGAAAATGTTCAAGCATTAGGCCAGGCACCATTTTCCTTCCTGTTCCTTCCTTATCTCCTTATTTCAGTCATGTGTTGCTTTACACTGGAGACAGTTTGCATGCCATATAGGTTGGGTATCAACTTAATCTGCAAATCTGTGTGTTTCCTGTGGATTTTTACATGTTAGTGACTTTCCGAAGAGTTTGGTTCAACCCATCGGTCTCAGAAGCTGTTCCATTTTGGTTGGGATTCTCCTTGCGGTGGACTGCGTGGTGGGGTACCTTTCTCCGTGTATCCTTGGGAACGTCTTTCCTTGTTGCTGTTTCCCCAGGCAGGGCTCCAGGCACGTGCCCATGGTGTATTACAGCACCTTGTCTCTAACACAAATGAAACCATCGGTAGCCCATCTATTGTCTTCCTTGAAGAAAGTAAATCAAAACCAAGAATGGCAGTTCAAGTGGTCCTGCTTTGTACAGACCCATTTTCTTCTTGGAAAAGCCAAGAAGAGCCTCTAAAAGCAGATGTAGCTCTGGTGACACCACTCCAGCTGGGTGTGCAGGGACATTTGGATTCTGCTTCCCACTCTGCTTTTGGCTCACTGGGAGGAGGAAAGACTTGGCAAGGATGCTTAGCATGGCGCAGACTTTATTTGTCCTTCCAGACATGGGAATTAAAATGCCTCAGTGTTTATGGAGGAAGGTAGCTACTGCGGCTATTTACAGTTAGTCTCCTTATGCTGACTTGCTTACTTTTTGGATACATTTTCAGCTATTGCTAATGAATTTAAGAAACAGATGAATAATTTTTGCTTTAATTAAGACTAATCTTGTGATTTGAAGTAATATGTTATTTTTTCTGTTTTAAAAGCTGATATGGAGAAAAAGCAGCTCAATAGACCATTTAATGAAGGGTAAAAATGATCAGGTCATGCATTTTCTCCTTGTATTGTTCGACCATAACATAATATATATCCTGTCATTATTCCCACCCGATCCATTAGCCATCACAGTTCAGAAATAAACAAATTCCCTGCTCCCTTCTCCATTAAATGTAATTTTATAAACTGCATTATAACAAAGCTAACTGAGCTATAAGTAGGGCAAAAAGACCCTAGTTTTTGATGTAAATGGCATAAATCTGATTGTGCAGAGAGGATGTGTGGGAAGGTATTGTTGCTGTAAGGATATTAGATGAATAAATTTAAAAAAAATTAAATCAAAGAACTGTTTTAGAATTCAGTAGTTGCAATCAAGAAGTAAAAGTCTTTTGGAGGAAAATGGAAATGTTTCTCCTCCTAGAGGTGCACACCGAAAGACAAGAGTCAAAAATCACAGGTTGCAACCAGGGTGATACAATTGGTTCTATGGGGAGACTTTTTGATGATGAGGGTCGTGCACAGTTGGAACAGGAGACAAGAGAGGTTTGAGGGGTCTTAATTTGTGGAGGTGTTCAAAGCTCAGCAGGACAAGGTCCTGAGCTACCTCCTTTAAACTTCAAACACTACTTCAAAGTTAGAGTTTCTCTCAGTAGGAGGTTAAGTAGCTGACCTGCGCATGTCCCTTCCAACTTAAATTATTCAGTCCTTTGTGCCATGGACTAAGACACTGAACATAAGAAATTTGGGAAACACCTTTGTTGATGCTGTGAGCTTCTGTATGGCATCTACTCAGAGCACCTTGCAGTGGATTGAGAAGTGATGTATTTCCCTGGTACCTTGTTTTCAGCTTCTGGAAACACGTGTGTGAAAATAGCAGGTGAGTTGGAAATGCAGAAATAAAGCTTTCTGTCTTCAAAAGTAGTAGAGAATAGAACAACCTTAAAATTTACCTTGGTTTACATGTCATCTTCCTTTTTTGAAGGGGTATGGCAGAGATTGTTCTCTTCTTTCTCAGCTTTTTGACCATATTTCCTTTTTATGGGGATGGCGAAAACTGGTGTATAACATTATTCAGTACAGCATGCAGTATGCTGTAAACGAGTGTTGATCTCTCCTTTCTGGGCTTTGCATTATTTATAGATCAACTTCTACATAATTGCATTTAAATACTAGTAACCAGTCATGTTTACCATAAAATCAGAAAATGCATATTTCAGGCAATTTCTTCATAACTGTTTCATCTTTTCCTCTTTGGGTGTCCCTGTCATTCTGAACTCTGCTAGACCCCAGCTCCTCCTGTGTCTGCATTGAAGTGATAGCTGCTAACGAGAGTTAGCCTCCAACATTGTCAGGATATCCATGTTCCTGAGCTGGCCTCAACCACTGTTTTTTCCTATCCGGCATCCCCAAAACAATGTGAAATCATGGGCTGAGTGCCGAGCTCCTGGTGCCTCCTTGGGCATCCTTGGCTTCGGTGATCCTGTGCCTTGTCCTGGCTGCAACTGCCAGGTTTTGCGGTGATACCATGGGGCTGACCTTGCCTCTGACAGTGGGGGAGTCACCTGGCCCCAGTCTACTTCTGATCTCATTTGAGTCATCTTGAGGTAAAGGTTCTTCTCTCTCCTGTTGAGCAGCAGGAGATGAGCTGATTCTCTCAGTGTAGATGAGTGTTTGTAAGAATTCAATCTTGGAGAATCTTGGAATGAATTTGGAAAAAAAATAACCTGATGTGATGGTCAAAAGTTCAAGTGAGAGCTGTGGGGAAGGTTGAGGTTGCTGCAGAGTGTTTGCTAATTAGGAATGGAGGGCAGCGCTTTACCACAGAGTTGTTGAAGAGCTCTAGACCTGCTTCTATATGTCCATAACGTCTGTTGGTCTGAAGGGACACCTCAAAGAGTGTGCGCTTGTGCTTCAGTGGCAGCAGTCTGCTGAGTCTGGGTACCACTTGTGTCCTCCTGACTGAGCAGTTTTGTTTCTGTAATTGGCAGGTGGTGATGAATGCAGTCCTTGAGCAAGTTGCTCTTGTTTTTCCTGTGCTTAAAAATGACAAGTGGACACATTAAATAATGCCCTCACCTTCCCTACTGCGCTTGCAAAAGTAGCAACCAGCATATGGCGAGTGAGTTGGGTGGCTTTTTGTCTCCTTTCAGCAGCCCGTTCCCTCTTAGGAAGGCGTGATAGATTTTCTGCTAATTCTCTGCTAATATTTTTTATATATATATGTATATAATTTTTTTTTCTTTTTAAATCCCTCCTCCCTACCTCCACCTCCCAACCCAAGCCCCCAGCCCTGCACGCATTCCCTGTGCTGGGAAGGGACTGGCTGGGGGAACTGTCAGCATCAGCCTAAAGCTCAGATGGCTGCAACGATTAGATATGGGAGCTGATTATCATTTCAGGGGCAGAAGATAATCAACATTACACCTAATTATAAATGTGCTTGTTTAATCTCTTAACATTTCTCATTTGACCTGTGTCATGCCTGATCCTTCGAGCCTGTGTAAATGGTGTCGAGGATTGCTGCCTCCCATTCACTGCGCTTTGCTGCCGGAGTGTCTTGCCCATACATATCTGTGTCAGTCCTCTCTTTTTCAGATTGAGGTTAAATCCATTTAAGGTAAACAGATTAACACATTTTCCCATGTCTAACGTGAGAGCAGCGGGTCTGTCATTTCCCTAAAAGCATTGCATGAGACAGGTCCCAGATGCTGAGCTTTTCTGGGCAGCTGTGCTATTTGCTTGACTGGATGGGTTTTACAGCTGGTGTCCGGCTGTTCTTTGTTATGTTTATCTGCAGTCTCTGGGGCTAATCAGATTAGCAGATAGTGTAATCTTGCTAAATATCTGATTCCCTTCTGAGCCCCCGGGGTGTCAGCTTTACTGGTCTCTGTGGTTTCTGCAGGGGGCTGTGCTTTGGGAGGTGGCAGAGGTCGCTCAGAAGTGGCAGCTGCGTCTCCCTGGTCCTGCACTGGAGTCCAGCGTAGGCTTGTTCTGGCAACTTCTGTTACAGCTCTGTGCAACAAGCGTGTATGTGAAGATAAAGTCCGCTAAAAGGAATTAGCTTGGATGATTTGCCTTAAATTTTGTCCTTTCCTGAAGATCTGTCCTTGGTCCATATTTTTTTCTACTGCCAGTTCTTCAACCCAAGTTACTGTTGCTTGCTTGTGAGACAGAGGCTGTTGGGTTTCCAGAAATACTGCTGGTGGCTTGGGTTCTTTGGAAATGGTGGTTGGACCCATCACCGTGACTTCTCCAACCTGGAGGGCTCTGGTTTGAGCTGCTTGCATTGCTGAGCATGGCTGTGAAGATGTTGTGGAGAGTAGGACAGGGACAAACGTGCTGGTGGGTTGTGATGGAGCTCAGCTGTAATGTGTGTTTAATGGGGAGGAGGAAAGCAGTGGAGATGGGAAATAAAGGGACTACAAAATCCGCTCTATGATTGCAGAAATTAGGGGGTTTGGCATGTTTATGACCTGTCTGTAGTGTGCACAAACTGAGCACAGCACATCTCAGCCTGAAACAACTTATTTAGTGGCTGCAAAAAGATTCAGTAAGGCAGAATTATACTTTTAAAGCACATCCAGCACATGCAATGAGTGTATATAGAGTATTATTCCTTCTGTATAAAATATATTTGATTTTTCTTTTTTGAAGAAGTGTTTCATGCTTTTAATATGGTCTAGAACTCTAGACAGGTTGAAACTCTTGTGGTTTTTTTTTTAAAAAAAGGTTTCGCTACCAGAGTCCAAAGTTACAAAAGCCCTGTTTGTACTGGTAAAGGGTTTTTATTGGAAAATCTTGCTGAGTATGTCCTGCACTAACTACTTCTGACCTCTGTGTAAACCAGAACACGTTTCTTGCCCCTTTGAACAAGCAAGCAAAGCTTCCTGGTAGAGCATGGTTGCCTGCCTCCGGCCCACCAGAGTGGTACGAGCAGGTGAAGGTCTCTCTATTCTGTGTACTTGATCTCTCTTAACAGAGCCCCTGTTGGCTGCAGACTTGTCCCAGGCAGGAGAAAACTCACCAAACTGTTGATAATCCATGATAATGCATAGGTAAAATGCGCTGTGGATTGCGGACTTTAGGAGTGTTGCTGTTGAACAGACCCTACCTGCTGTGTTTTCCCCTTAAAATGATGCCAGCTTTCTTGTTGGTGGACATAATGTAAATAGTTTGTGGGCTTTAATGGCATCTTAGGGTTTGTTAGTTTTGGTTGGTTGTGTAGAGGTCCTGCTCAGGAACTAAGCTGACTCTCTCTAACCCTTTCCTAAAGCCTTGGTGTTTTCTGAGGAGGGAGGAGGGTCCCTGTCCAGGTGCCAGGCTCTCGTCCTGTGGGTTCCGGGTCCGGACTCGTGCTGACTCTGTTGGAGCAGCACCAGCATCTTGTCTGTCTGTGCTGACTTCTGCCAGCCTTGAAGAAACCACCCAGGGTCTGTCACAGATGCAAGGATCTGCCCCCCCTTTTTAGCCTCCGCAGGGTCTGTATGGAGCTTAAACAGAGAAGTGAACAGTCAGACATTAAACCTCAACATTTTTTACTATAACGAATCTATCAGAAAAAAGTAACAGAAGGCTCCGGCTAGGAGAGTATGGGATTTATAGACTTCCTAATGCTGCCTCCAGGAATGAAGATTTTCTTTCCCATACTGATGAACTCCTTCATTGCACAACAGCAGTAGAAGAAAAATCAGTAAACCTGGTGAGATCTTCTGAAGGAGGACACAAGTTTCATACTCAGGATCTCTCCACATAAGGCACAAGCTCCACTTCACAGTGCACACATCCTATATGTATTTATTTAAATACTTCAGCTAGCCCAGCCTGCAGCTTCTGTAGGAGCCCCACTGTTTGGTGTTGCCAGTGTTTACTCTTTTATCCCTCCACAGTGCCAAGACTGATCTCCTCCACACCACAGATCTCTGACCTAAGTGGTTGCCCTTTAACTTGAACTGCATTTCTGAGCATCTGTAATTCTGGGGGCAGATGGTTGTGGTTTATTAAAATGGATTCCAATACTGGTAATATATTCCTGAACTGGCAGTGTGCGCTGCAGCCCTTTCCTTACAACATCATTTAATGAGCTGGAGAGAAAGTTCAGCATTTCAGAGACGGCAGAGTGAAGAGGAGGGGGCTTTCCCTGAGTGGTGAGCCCTGATGAGCAGGACTCGATTGCCACTTTGGAGATCAGAATTGATCTGTTCCAGGCTCCTCTGAACCGAATTTTGCCTGTCCTTGTTGAAACAGTTTGACAAGACTATTGTTTAGGGAAGCAAGTGCAGCGGTGCAAGAACTTGCTTCGTTGTAGGTTGTAGTCACTAAATGCTTTTGCTGGACTTGGGTCCTGTCTGAGTCCAGTGGAGTTTTCCCTGCTTTGGCTCGGGGAATGGCAGGCAGACCTCTAGAACAGGTGCCGGAGGGGAGCTGGCATTTTAATGCACTATACTATTTTTCTCTGTTTATCTGTCAGCTGTCATTAATATCTGAGGATGCAGTTTCTGCTGCTTTAGCAGGAAAATTGCTTTCACAAATGAAAATGTGGCTGCCTTTGTTCTTGACTAAGAGGTGTAAAAGTGCTGGATGTCCCAGTGAGTGGCTCGTACCGCTGCTGGCTGCGGGGATAGAGGTGGTGGAGCAGGCGCAGATTCTCTGCAGCTTTGGGATATGATACAGGAATGAGTCTCCCTGTCTCTTCCCTCCCTCCCCAGAGTTTGCCGGAGGGGCTGTGGTTACTGCTTAGCTCTTAAACAGGGAAGCAGACTTTTTTTTTAACAGTTTCTACCACAGAGGTATCAGTCTGAAGGAGAGTACATCAGAGTAGGAGTCATTACTCTTTGTTTCTGTAAAACCCATAATGAGATAAACAGTTGCAAAACAGATACTTTTAAAAAATAAAATGCTAAGTTTTAGGTTCTTATTTTATGAAAGAATCCCTTTTGGGTGGATCTTAAAGCTTGTATTGAGCCCTATTTAAGCTATGCAGTTCATGAGAATTAACCTTTTCCAGGAGGGGGTCACCCAAAAGCTGAACCCTCTTAAAATTAGGAATACAAACCTTCCTTTTTTTCTTTCAGTGTCAAAGAGGTGAGAAATATTTTTTAAAAGAAGTTTTTGTTTGTTTCCTGGTATTTTTGGGCCAGAATTGCTTAAAAATATATCATGGCTTGAACATACTGCCATTCCAAAAGCATTAGCTAGTGTGGAATGGTGTGATTCCATCATCTGTAACACAAAAATATTGCTGACTTACATCATGGAAAGTTCCACACTGCATTTGTGGGTGGCCTCATAAAAGTGCGGTGTCAGCCTGAAGCGGGGGGTCTGGAGAAGGACCGAGAATGTGATTTCCTGACCTACTGCAGGCACTCGGAGAGCGTTTTCAGTTTCCTGCCTCTTGGATTGTTTGACGCAACTGTAGGGTTTATTTCATTCCTGACACTCAGATCTTAGCTCCGTACTTTATCATCAGACCTTGCTGAGCCAAAATTTGCGTTACACCCTCCTTACAGTCTATGTATTACAATGGGGAGCTAGTTTGTATGAAGCAGTCTCTTTTGAGCTGGCAGAGAAAAGCCTAACAAGGACCAGAGGCTGGAGGAGCTGGCTAAAACACATCCTGTGTCAGAAGGGAGGTCAGACTGGATGATAGAGTGGACCATTCAGTCCTAAAAATCTATGAATATTAATATGCATCTGTTACAGTGTAGAGTACAGTGAGGTCATTGATTAATGCCATTTCTGCCCTAAGCTGTTGTCCTGTAAGGGGGTTCTCCAAGTCTCCTGCTACTGCTGCTGCTCCGGGGCACCTTGCTGACTAAAGGTTAATTATCTGTTGTGTGGCTATTAAAACAAAAGACTTACTGTTCTGAATTTATTACTTTTACATTCAGTTGAACTACTGTTTCTCTTGCAAGTATGAAATAAGAGCACCCAGCTCAGTCTTTTCTCGGAGACAGTTCTCTAGAGTTTTGTCAACCCCGTTGTCCAAGGGCAAAGTCGCGGTTGATGCAGGTATTAGATTATTTTGCCTTGTAAAAAGGAAAGAGAATTTCTAATAGTGTATTTTTGTATTGTTCCATATCCATTTCTATGCACTTCCTAATGTTTAGTTTCCTTTTATGACTGTGCCCGCACTGAGCAGCTCACTGAAAACATCTACTTGGGTAGTTATGTTCAGTGCCCTTCCCGAGTGGTTACAGTTAATTTAAAATCCAGAAAAGTGTATGATTGGTTTAAATTATTCCCTGCAAAATGCATTACCTTAAATTAGACAACACTGACTTTCATCTGCCTTCACTGGCCATTTGTGCAGGTTTGTTACATGGGGGGGAGGGGAAACCCCACAACCCTGTTTTGTTATAATTCTGATTCAGTTCTGTCTTGGAGAACTGGCTATCCTCATGCTTGCCCTCTTTTCCTAATTGAATAATAAACTCTAGTCTCAGGTCGGAACTTGGGGGCACTACAGCGTTGGTCTTTTTGCTGTGTGAAAAATTAAATAGATTCAGGTTGTATTGGGAATTTCACCAGGTAGCAAACAGGCCTTGAATTAGCCTCATGAAAATACTGCTCAGAGAAAATGACTACTCTAAGAAGAGCATAAAAAGCAGATGCTGCTGTGCGTTTTGTGGAGTACTCGGCGGATTGTGAGAGGGGAACCCTTAGGAATGAGTGGGAGCTAGTCGTGTCCTAGCAGCTGCAGATGACAAGCCTTTGCTGCCCACTGGCATGGGAAGCTGCCCTTGGTCATCCAGGCCAAAGTACCCAAGCTTGGGGCAAACCCAAATCAATTCGGAGACAGAGATTATGCCGTAGCAGCCTTAAAAACAAGCAATGATGCGGGCACTGGTAGTTCCTATGGATGGTGTTTGTCACATGTCGATGGCCAACTGTCATGGTTAAGAAGACTTATTCAAATGCTTTTTCTTTTTTCTGCAGCAGCCTTCCAGGGCTTCACAAGAGCCACATGGTGCAGTAGTGTGAGAGGCCAGCACCATTTTGTGTAGCACACCGCCTTGATTGGGTGGTAAATAATGCTACTGGGGTTCAAACAGAAGGAGTCGCTAAGAGTCAGGTTTTTTGGCTTTTTTGCTACCATCTGGTTTAAAACAGATTAGATAAGAAGGCTGCTGTTCAGAAATTTATTTCTGTCGCAAAGTTTTCCATGATTGCTTTGAAGAATAGCCCAGGTTCTACTTAACCAACAAAACAAAAAAACCAAAAACTTTGAGACTTATGGTGCTATGAATGTGTTTTAGAGATGTAACAAGTACCTAAACAAAGTTTGTCTGTGCTAAAATTTGATTCTAAATGTCTTGAAAGCAGGAGCTTTTTCCTTTTCAGTAGCTCCCCTGTTGAACACAAGAGTATTAAAAAACAACAGTGGTGGTAAGCTTGTGGAAAATCCAGTTATTAGACCTGAAAGGGTTAAGCTATTGCTGGTTTTGAGTTAAAATTATATTTTAGAAATAAGATAATCAGTAAATGAGTGGTCCAAAATATTACTGTTCTGAATGCTTATTTTTTAACATACGTGGAAGACTTAATGTGATTCCTTGCATTAGAAATTTTTTCCCTTTAGTCCAATAATCTCTTATGCTGCTCAGGAGTTTTACCTGCATAGTTTATAGGTTTAGTAGTCTGATACAGTGCTATGAATTTGTAAGCTATTCCTATAATCTAGTATAAATCTGAGGTTGTTTTGGCTGCAGTCTGGTTAAGTATACAGTGGGAGGCAGGCTGCCCGTGGACGTGCCCACGTACTCAGTGCGGGACTGCCCTTTGCAAGGGGCATTGCCGAGCAGCGGGACAGCTTGGAGGGCTCTGCAGGCTTGCCTGGCTCTGGGCTGGGGCTCTGTTGTCTTCTGGAGCAAGTAAAACATGTCTACGTTGAAAGAATACTTGACAATATGAGGGCATCATTCATCAGTGCCAAATTTTTTCATCTCCATGGAGCAAAGGGACGCGGGAGTACCTGGCAGTGCTGTAGCTGCGGGAGCCTTCTTTTGCTCATTTTAGCTGTCCTCCTGCAGATACGTTGCAGCTCAGAGGTTACAGCTGTGGCCACGTCTAAACTGCAAAATTTGAAATAAAATGAGGATTCTTGAACTTTGAAAAGGGATAGAAGACTTCTACTTGTAGCAAATAGCGATGGAAGGGAATTTCCTCCCTCCTTTCTCAGACAGGATTGCTCTGAGCTGTTCACAACAGATGTTTGTCTAGCATGTTCTTAAAAACTTCTGGTGAGAGAAGAGCCTACTGTTTCCCCAGCAAGCTGTTCCAGTGTTTAACTGTCAGTACATTTATACCATGGAAGTATGGTATAGCAGTTTACCCCAAACATCCTAACCTTAAACTCCTTTCAGCAGTTCTGTGACTCTGAATTCTTGTCCATTCACGACACACACAAAAAAAATATTCCTTTTCATCTTGCGATTTCCTTCCAGATGCTTGAAGGCTGTTCTCAGGTTCTCCCTCTCCCTGCTGCCACTGCTCCTCCTTTTCTTCCTAAGCAAGATAAACTTCATTTCATCATTGTTGTCACCTTGTTTTCCTCCATTCTCATCCAGCCTTTCCTGACTGCTTAGACTCTCTGTGAAAGTCTTCCCTCCGATAGTTTCACCCACCATTCATATGAGCTGTCTCCCACGTAGCTGGAGAAGTTGTTGGGTGTGTTTTGTTCTGTTCGTTTGCTTTCTCAGAGTAGCCAAGGTTTCCAACACTAATCAGTGGTTGTGACAATTCCTAGCAGTATTCCTGAAAACAGTGTGTGGGCCTGCAGTCCAACCTGATGCAGTTTACTTTTGGGAACACTGAATTCCATTAGGGACACAGGGAAAATATGGGGAGATAACCACTGACTTGATATGAAATAATTCAGAGGATTATACAACTAATGTACCTTGGTTGTTGCATCTTGAGCTGTTCACTTCTATGTATATACAGGTAATAGACCATGGCTGTGTTGCCTGTCTGGGGTTGCTGCTGCACCCAGTATATCACCTGCTCCCTCCTCCCCAGAGATGCAGTGGGGGGCAGTGGGGCCAGCCTCTCTTCTCCTCATCCCTCTCACCTGCAGAGCCTGCTGCCTTGCTGCTCTGTGCTCTTCAACTAATGGATGTCGGTTACTGCATTTAGCAGCATATTGTGGGTAGGCTTTCTCTCTCTAGTGCCTGACCTTAAAACTAGATGGAGTGACTTGTCAGGGTAGAAGCTTCCTCAGTGCAGGGGCTGAACTGCACTGGCTGAAGGAGTATTGCTAGGAACAGGCTCCCTCATTTCCCTGCCTTCCTGTGAAGCTATTATGCTGCTTCTGCAGTTAATATTTTTCTTTTGAGAGGGCATATTTCTTGACAATGGCTCATTCCTCCTCCAGGAGGATGCAGCTGGTGAGAAGGGCCCTTTTTTGTGCCATGTCCTAGGTGTTTAAGCACTAGAGTAAAAAGATTTGCCCAGCTTGAACACATTCTTCAGCTCCCCATCCAGCCAGCTGGTTCTCAGTCTGAGCTCCCAGGCTCAGCTTCAAAGAGGCTAAACCTTAGCTGCTCTGCTAGTCTCGGTAATGATTTTCTTCACCTGAAAGATTTAATAACCCCTTCACTTGCACCACAAAAAGCAGGTTGTCTTAGAGATCCAGGCAAACAAGGTACATATGTCCTTCTCCAGTGTGTAGGTTATTACCTAGAGATTGCGAATGGACACTTCTGCTGTCTCTGCAAAGCCCCGTCCATCTTCCAAGGAGCAAGTAGTTAGCTGTTGTGAGAGGACAGCAGAGAGCAGTGTCTGTACACCCTGATGGATGACTAATCAGGGAGGACCCTTCCAGCAAAAGATAGATTTCATTAATTCTGCCTCTTTTTACCATTTGGGGATCTCAGAACTATCGGGAGAAAATCAGAGTTCTGAGCACAGTTGATGGTTATGCATTGGCAGTTTCTCTTGTCAGTGCTCAGGCTTGAGTCCTTGTCAGTCTAATCGTTATCTGCTGACTTGTACACAAACTTCCATAAAGGTTTCATTGTTCCTGGTCCTCCATGTTACACAAAGTGCTAAGCTTTCTCCTTATGCCATGCAAAGTATAATCAAAGTGGCTTTATCAAGCTAATAAGTAGTAATAGTTCAGCATCTCCAGGGAGAAGTGTAGAGCCCTGACCATTAAATGCAGTTTCTTTGAAGGCACGGAGAAAAAAATGGAGCAATGTTTTGGTTTTGTTGGTGCTGTTTTAATACCCACGTCAGTGCACTTTCTTCCAGATGTTTCTCTGAAATCTCCCTTATACTGAGGTTAGCAGGCCAGCCACACTACTACTTGACAAACTGGCAAGAACAAGAATGTCACATGCCTCGTGTGTGAAGAGTGAGAAACCAGTAACTACTTGTCCATGCTCACCTGCTTTGTTGATACCAAGAGATCTCATGGTGACAAATGTGGTTTTGAAAGTCTGCTGCTCGGTGTCCATGAATTAGCTCTTGAACCTTCACGTCAGTGGCAATCAGGAAAGTCTGTAAGAGCTGGATACAATGGAAAGTGAAAGAGCACTTGAGGAACCAAGAAGATCTGGTTATGTAAAATACATATGCAATATATATTTTCCATGGCATTAAGTTCTTGTGATGGTGCCAGAGTCTGAACAGTTTATTTTCTCATGGACAAAGTTAAAGTAATTCCGGGGTTAGAGAAAAAGGCTGTCTGCTGTGATTGCTGCTGGCAGCAGAACCTGCTCTTTTCCTGCTTCCGCGGTCACGTTTGGAGGACTCGGGACTTGCCAAAGGCATTTTCCTGGAAACCAAGGCTTGACAACAGTGGGCTCTACACGCTGCTGCTGCTCTTGTTATTCACTGCGTGGCTATTGATAGTCTATGAACAGTCGAAAAGAAATAGAAATATAGTAATGCAAAGAGTTAATGGAATCGCCAGTCCGGGATAGTGGTCTCCTGCTCTCATTTTGCGATGTCAGAACTGATAAAGTTTGTTGCAGTCATCCCTCTCTTTTGATTAACTGATACAGCCTTCTTTTGAGCATTTTATATCTCGGATGTCAAGCTCTCTTTTTGCAGTGACAAAGGGCTAGTTTAGAATATCCAAAAAAGGCAAACCCTTTTGTTTGTGGCTCTAAAATGCTCAGTTGCTTCATTACTTAGTGGAAGTTGGAACTGGGATTCATTTGGTACATAGACTAACATAATAACTGAATGTCAGCGGAGGTGATGTGTTGAAACGGAAGTGGGAAGTGTCTTTGAAAGTGTTTTAATGTTAGCAGTGTGTGTAGCAGTCCTGTACAGCGGGACCTCCATTGAATCGCTTTTCTTTTAGAGTGCCAGCATACAATGATTCAGAAGTTATAACGATACCCCACACTTTGTGGTGCACCTCATAAGCATCGATAAGCACAGCGGAAGAAGTGTTTGTCCTGCAACCAACGCAGGGGGAAGTAAATAGTGGAAATCTGATTAAAAAAATTAATTGAAGATGGGCTGTCTAGCCAGGATTGTGAGGAATATGACAAGCACCAGGTACCTGGGAGTAACAGTGTTCAGGGGCTTGCCATTCCTTGTGCTAGTATTGCAAGATGTGAAAACATTTGAAATAATTGTAAGTGAAGTTAATTTGGAAGGACTGCGGCTGCTAGTCAAGTAATATTTCTGTGTAAGAGAGATAAATTTGCAGGTTGATATCCTGCACAGTTCATATGGTCTTGGAGGTATTGTAAGAAGTCATCTTTCATTAGTGGTGGTCATAGTTTATGCTTACAGCAGATAGCTTGTAGATGCTTATGAACACAGAACCACAAACTGAAAGACTGGAGAGGGAGACTGACTCTTAAATGCAGCCCTTCCCGTTTAAGGCACGTAGCAAAAAATACCGTCTTCTGATGAGGTGATGAGGAAAGCAGTGCAGTATCATGGACTGGTCTACAAGCACCCAATACACTGGTACTGAGCTGATGAGGGGGCTCTGGAGTGAGCACCAGGTGTACCAGGAGAGGCGAGGGTGGCTGGGTTTGTTCAGCCTTAGGGTGGGATGGCTTAAAGGGGAGACTTTACTGCTGTATTCAGCTGCCCGATGGGAGGGTGTAGAGCAGGAGTAGTCAGGCTTTTCTGGCAGGTTTGTGGTCATAGGATGGGAGCCAACAGACATAAGCTGCAACACAGGAAATAGTGATAAAATAGAACTTTTTTTTTTAAAAAAAATTTCCCTACCACGAAGATGTACCAGAGCCCCAGGGAGGTTTTGGAATGTCCATCCTTGAAAATACTCAAAGCTTGTCTGGACGAGGCCCCTGGCAACCTGATCCAGCTTCAGAGTTGGACCCAGCTTCAAAGTTGGCCCTGCTTTAAGTGGGTGTTTGGAAAGGATCACTTCCAAAAGTCCCTTCCCTAAATTATTCTATGATTCATAAACTCTTGACATGCTCAAAACTGTGGCAGGGGGGATATGTGTGTGCTCAGAATGTATACAATGAAACAAATTAATTGTCCATTTGTTTAATTTCTTTTGTTATTTAATCCACTGCATTTGATTGCGCTCCAATTTTTCTTTTATCTTTGAGACATACGGTTGGAATGGAGCTCTGTGTTTGTTGAAACCAGTCCCTGCTGCTGCAGCATGCGTTCAACCATGTCCTGGAATATTATTAATAAGTCTATTGATGTGGTGATTAGCCATGTTTGAAAATAGTGGTTTTGTTTATTTAAACATGGGCTCCGATGCATGCATACAGTCATAGTGTCTGCCATCTTTAGTCATCCAGTTGCTCAATAGCTGTCATAATAGAGAAGTTTAGCAGAGATGAGACGCAGAGATAGAGGAAACTCTGTTGAAGTTTGCTATTAATTGAAGAAGAGGATCAGATGGTGTTTGGAATAGTTTTTTCTCTTGGAGAGTAGAGCAGCACTGGAGCAGGCTGCTCAGCAAGGTGATCGATGCTCCATCCTCTGAACTTCCCAAGGCTCAGCTAGGCAATACCATCGCTCAAATGATCTGGTGTTGGTGAGGGCCTCGCTTCAAGCAGTAGGTTGGACTGGAGACCTTTTGAGATCCCTTCCTGACTACGCTTTTGTGATTCAATGGAGTCTTTTCCATAAACAGTTGAAGAAAACTGTTTCCTTTTTCCTCCTTTCCTTGTATTGTTGCAGAAGTGGTGCCAGGCTCCATGAAGACAATTACGTCTGCTCCAGCTTTTGTTTGTATCGCCTGTTTTTCCATCCTTTGCAGGTGTACTAGGCAGGAGACGTTGAAAATGCTCACTTTCCTCAAGTAACTAGGACAAGAATATTTTAGCAAGCTGTCACTTGTTCAGGTTGGAGGAGATACAATCAAGCTTGTTGCAACATTTGCTCCTGTTTTCAGCTTGGCCTGTAGCACTGGAAATCAGGGTTCGGTGTGTCACGTTTGGCAGAGCGTGTTCTGGGCGCTTGGTGGTGGGTGGGAAGAGCTGAGCCGCCTTTAGAGCAATGGATGTCTTGCCCTTTCAGAGAGCCCTTATCCCAGCCATGTGGTCTTGGCTGTTTATCGCCAATAATTAATGAAAGACTATAGAAACAAAACCACTTGTCTCCTCTTAAATTCCTAAAGTTAAAGAACTTGAAAATCCAACTGCAAGCATTGAGTATATACTTAGAAGATAGTGGCTAAGAAGTTAATAATATAATTTTCTCTGATTTTTATATTGAAAGTTAATAGAAGGATAGTAAAAGCAAGTTCTAGGAAGTGAGTGACACTACGCTGCTTTGTTACAGCTTCTTCTGGATAATGACCCTTTTAAAACTCCTAATGCAGTGTTTTCCTTGTTTTCTTTCAGAAATGGTATGGGCTTCTCAATATGGAAAAAAAAAAAGGAGGGGTGGAAGGGTGGGCTTGCAGTACTTCTGAGTCATTTAGATACAGTCAGTCTCTTTAAATCATGCCAAAATGGCAACAAACCTGGATTTTAAGGAAACTTCAGAATTCTGAAGAAGGAATTAGAGAGCAGATGTCTCGAGCAGCTGAGGTCTGTTTCCTCAATAAAATGATAAGCAAAGAATTGGAAGAGGGAAGGAGTCTAAAATGAATATACATTTCTCCTTAATCCTGCCTGTCAATTCCTAAATTCAGGCTTCTCTTTCCCATGGAACTGCAAACTCGCACTTGGATAGCAATGAAGTTGTTTCTGTCCTTCGTTTCTGTAGCACATTTGACAACGTGTGACAGTCCTGCATTCAATTTAAGCTGTTTTAATTTTAGCAATCAGCATTCTGACTGATCTGCTCAAGAATCATTATTCCAGGAAAGAAAAAAAGACCCCAAATCCCTGCATCCAAGGAGATAAGAATCGAAAAGGCATCTCTGGAGTTTTTCTGGAGTTCCTAGGTCTGTGTCAGAGAACTGCTGTACCAGTTCAGCTGCACTGCCATGCAGAAGGCAGTCCATGAGGTGTGTGCTTGGTTGCAAGCCAGCCCATCAGTGCCTAATGGCGTTATGTGCAGTGTGGATATACTCAGAAGCTGCCATGGATGAATTACATACATGGATGCCTGTTAATACAGTAAGAACAACACTAATATCATTCTGTGTAATTTATTTCATGAAGTTCACTTCTTCATAGGTGAAGCGCCAAATTAGCAAAACAAAAGTGGCTGGTAATATTATTAATAACGATCGCAGCAGTCCGAAAGATAAATCCCTCTCTGCTGTAGTGCTACTGCTGAATTTATAATACTTTGAATGGGGCTTTCTAATACTTGGAATTTAAAACACTGGCCTCTGAAAAGTGATTTGATGCAACTCAATGAAAACACTTAATAGCTTTTAAGACGCAGTAACCTGAAATAGGAGACTGTATTTCCTTATGGTGGTGGACTGGTGTGTCACTTCTCTCCAGGATGATGGCAGTGTGATGGCTTCACAGTGCCAAGACAGTTGGAAGTTCTAAATTAATGTGTGATTAATTTCTGTACTGTCATCATCCTTTCTCAAACCTTTAATTCATATGCCAGCTTTGTCACCAGTAATAGTGGGAAAATGCTTGGCTGAAGGAAATGTGCATCTCAGATTATGACTGGTCCTGTTGGGTGATTTCAGCACTTTGCAAATCGTGTTGTCAGCCTTGTTTTTACGGTCTGAGCACTGAGAATGTGGGCAGCTGCTGTTGTGCTGGTGGGCTTGTTCTTGAGATTACAGTTAATCTTCTGCTTTTCTACCTTTATCTCACTTTTAACTATCTGAGGTTATATTATAACAACAGCCGAATTGCATATTTTGTATGACTCTACAGCATAGATCCTAATTTGCACAATAAATGTGCCTTTGAGGCTTCTGACTAGTTACAAATAAACTTCTGTTCATCTCATGACCATGGTTAAAGTGGAGATCTGGACATGCAGTTGCATATGAAAGTGTAGGTTTCTAAGCAGCCTTGTTAACATCAACTTTCTGCATATGATCAACACAACTGCAAGTTTTCTTGAAACTTGGAAATAGTACGTCGTGAGGACATTGTAGATGTGATCTTATAAATTAAACTGAGTGAATGGTTTCTTGATTCCTTTTAAATTATACAGAAGAATTGACAAAAGCTGTATCTGGCTGCATAACTTTAAAAAAAAGGGGGAGGAGAAAAGGTGATGATAAGATGATGAATGGTAATCTCAAGATACCCAAACCCAAATGCATGCTTTTTCTTGGTTTTCAATAAGATGATGGTGATAAAGTATTATAGATTCTACCAGAACAGAGTATGAAGCAGAATTCAAAGAAACCTCATAAGAATCCACATGCAATATCTGTTTATTTTTATTTTCTCTCTCTTTTTTTTTTTTTTGGAGAATAAGTTTAGCCTGTAGAGTCGCACAGGGGTTATATAAGATAGAAAACATTTTACTGCTATTAACAAGGGGTTAAAAGTGATCTGACGTGTACATTGGGGGAAAGAGAGAAAAGGGACAGAGATGGAACAGAACCCTTTTCAGTTAAAGGATCGTGTTAGCATACAAACAGGTGGGTATAACTGACAACAAATAACTTTAAAAACCACAGTCTGTTTTCCTGCAAAATTTCTGCGACCATCATTTTGGAACAGTTTTCAAGTAAAAGAGTGTGGCTGAAACTCAAACCTGTTTTAAGACGGTGTGTGATCCACTTACAAAAGAGTTTGTGCAGTGCAGCCCTTGCGAGGCCGAGGGACAGGACTCTTCTTCAGAAAGCCCTTTCCAGCCCTCTCTGCCTGTCATTTTGGCTGTCCTGTGTCACACTTGCTCTGACAAACTCCAATGTTCGGTTGCTGCTGCTTAGTGTTTCTATTTCAAATTTCCCTTTGATAACAGTGACAGGCAGCAACCCGTTTGATACCCTGTTGGTGTAACTAATTCCAAGTCAGCAAATGGGGAACCCCCCTTTGATAAACATTTATTCTTGGAGAACACAAGCAGAGTTGGCAGGTACCTACCTTTAAGTCAGTTCTTAAAACATAACATGAAAATCAAAGATCGGTGATAGGCAGGGGATTATTCCTGCATGGGTAATTCTTAAGCAAGATCCATTTGCCTATATAAAGGTATGCTATCCTCACCGTTAATAGAGCTGAGCGACTAATAAAATTCACTTGAGGCAGGCATAATTGGACAGGCTCTTTTGTCTCATCCTGTTCTTTCTAGGCTGTGTTACGATTTAGTGATGTGCTGACTTGCAGTAGGTAAGGAAGACTGCCATTCTTCCAAGCTTCAGATTCACGTACAGATTTGTGTTTCACCCTGGTGTATGTCCTTCACGAAATATACTGGGATGTCAGATCCCCGAGGTGGAAACAGTCCCTTCTTTCTCATTCATGTAAAACCTGAGAAGCGCAGTTAGCTCGCACCAAGGTAGCTTGTCATCCTCTTTGCTGGTATGGATTTTAGTTCAGCAAATCGAGTGTGAAGCCATGAATCTTGGGACTCGGTCAAGAGGATGGGGATGGGTGAGGGAGACTTAGCACAGCACTCTAAAAGACAAATCTGTTTTCTATTATAGATGTATTCTGTCTAGTCTCCACAAAGAGCTTAAAAGCAAGCTGAACGTTGCAGGTTTGACATCTGTGTGCATGTCCCTTAAGCTTGTAGCATGTGATAGTTTTGTCTAGCAGTGAGAATGAAAGTAAGTGATGCAGGCAAACACTAAGTACAGCAAATCTCTGTAAGCAGCATACTTACTTACTGGTCTCTTGTGGCACCCGCAGCCTTCCGTGTATTTGTGAGTCTCAGATTTGGGGATAAACATCTTTCCAGGCTGCAAAAGTGAGTGTGAGGGCTGGTCTTGCCAGTTCTGGCTTTTCCACTGATGGGCTTATCCTGGTGAATGTATGGCAAGGAGTCAACAGTGGAAATGCAGCCACTCACAATTCCTGGCTATGCTCTGTGATCCTGTGAATCTTGCATGAAATTGGGACTTGCTGCTGACATGAGGAGAAATGTGGAAGAAGGTACTAGAGGTCTGGGTTGAGGGACAGTCCAGAACTGTTTGTGAGTAGGTCATGGCTGAAATATAAAGAACATGCTTGTGTTAAGATCCATGAGAGAATACAAAAAGGAAAATTACAGGAGCTACTGGATGCTTTTCGTTGTTCGTAGACATTCCCAGTCTTTGTACTCTGCTCCTGCTTAATACCAGCGTGGTAAACATTACTCCTTAGGCACCCTGCCAGCTTGTGTGGCTCCTGACTCTACGAGTGTGATCTGAGCAGTAAGGTCTTCACAGGGAAGGCAGCTGCTTGAAGGGTACCCAGCCTGAAAGCTCATGTCAGGGATGCTCGTTTCTTTGGTTTTGGTCATGTGCTGTAACTCCCTGCCTCTACTTTCTGTTGGAGTTTGATCTGCTCATGTCCCACCAGGTACTGCAGGAGTTGATGTCCCAGTAAGGTCCGTGACCTGCAGCAGAGCTATGTGGTGAGCAAGGAATATGTCCTCCTAAACCAGTCTGAATTGTACTTTTGGTGCTTTTAACTAGGGAATTTTGTTTCTGGGTAGCAGACAGTGTTTCTGGCTTTGTGAGAATAAAATACACTATCTCAAATACCACCTCCTTGGTGGAATATACGTGCTGCCTTGCTAAGATACCTACTGCAATGGTGATGTTAACTGGTTTTCCCTTTTCCCAGAGACAG
Source organism: Cariama cristata (assembly GCF_000690535.1). NCBI lineage: Eukaryota > Metazoa > Chordata > Aves > Cariamiformes > Cariamidae > Cariama > Cariama cristata. The sequence goes on from NW_009616789.1 coordinate 106,209, forward strand.
ATATTGTCAGAGGTGCTGAAGAAAAGAGGTAATTCATGACATAGAAGAAATATCTACTTTAGGCAGATTCAGTCCCTTCGGAGCCGCACACTGCCACGCAGCCCATAGTGTAACTGGGCGCTGGACTTCCCAGCTGCCCCTGTGCACAAAGCACCCGCAGGGATGGCTCCCCGGTCCTGCAGGTCCTGCCCGCAACCTTTCCTCTTCAGCACATACTCCAGCCTGTACAGAAGTCCCAGGCCAGCTCTGGAAATTCAAATTCAGCACCTGGTGGTCCCAGTGCTTTATGTTCTGGTCTTCAGGATAGATGGAGTGGCCACAGCAACTTTTCACAGCGTGGCAAACGGTAACTTCTCCACATGGACTGCAGCTTTCTGCACTTCTTGCAACTCTATGCATGATCAGGTGAAATCAAGTAAAAGTTGGTGCAGGTAAGAGGCCAGAAAAAAAAAATCAAATCTGGAACCATGCCTGGTAGCTGGAGATTTAAGGAGTTTAGTTTGGAAACAGGCAGAGGCTGACCTGATCAACTACACAGAGAGAAGTTATTAAAGTGAAAAGAGCTTTTCATTTTGTCTGCTAAATTCATAACACAGCAAGGAATGGATGCTAGAAAAATTAAATCAAGAATACAGCAACCATGAAGGTGATTAATTTTGATGCCTTTCTAGAAGTCAGCCCTTGCTGAACCAGAAAGGTGGAGGAGGGGACTGGGCACCTCCTGGGATGAAGCGCCTGCCCTCTTCTGTGCACAGAGCAGGGCTGGATTGCAGCCACTGTAGAACTGCAAACCTCTGGCATGTGTCACTTGTTCTCTTTACTGTGGGGTTCGGACACTCAGTAGTCTCGCTGGATGAAGTCAGATGTTTCCCGCATACATACAGAGTCATTTTGGGAAAATTCAGGGGCAGTTCATGGACAGGAGATGGTGGCTCCCAGAGCTTCCCCAGCTCCGCCACCAATTGCACCAAGGTCAGCATGCAGCTGAGTGCTGCGCAGTGTGGCCTTGGCACTGCCTTTTGGTTCTTCTCTTTCTGCTGTCGAGGATTGGAATTGCTCAGCAGCCCTCTGCCAGCACAGTCCTGCTGCCAGGCGGAGGTGGTAGTCCTGGCATCAAAACTCTGCCCAAACAGCTTCTGAGCTGTGTGTGGCTCCGTGCCTTCATTTAGCCACTGCTAAAATATCGCACTATGGGGGAAAAATGCTGCCCAGTGTCTCCAAAGTGTTGAACCTCTCCATCCAGGCTTCTCAAGGAGTCTGACTTGGAGGAAGGCTTTTAATGGGGGTGTATTCTGTTTCTTGGGGAATTTCAAGTAAGATTGAGGAAAATAGAGTAACTTTTTTTTCTTTTTTTTTTTTGTTTCTTTTTTTTTTTCCCCTAACTTGAGAGTATTTTGCTTAAGTGTCAAGCTGCCTGCTGAAATTTTTTACACTCTGGTAAACATTTACATGTGGAAATTATATTTCCTGGTTTTCTGCAGACTGTACTACAGATGCCAAATGATAAAACACTTGATACAAATAGGAGAAAAATTACTGGTGTGATAGAAATGCCAGAATGCACTCATTATCATTAAGCAGAATGAAGAATTAATTCCTCCATGCCAGGTAGATGAGGCAGAAATTTGGTTCATTCCTAGGAGGAGGACAGAACAACGTACAGTGGCATTAAAATGAAATGCAAGTCCCTCAGCAAAGGTGTTCCTGAGGGCCCGAGATGCCTTTGCTTTAGTAACAGATACTGTGAAGAGGTCACTTACTTTGGCTACTGGTTCTACTAAAATCATTGTACTATGCTCGCTGTTTACAAAATAGGGTTTACACTCACTTTTAGTTCTTAAAAGCAGAGGAAAAACCTGAGCTTGGCAAAGCCTTTTGAACTGCTGAATCAAGGACTAGCTGCTTGCAAAGAGGGATTAAAACCTTTTAATCCTTTTGTGTAAAAGAATATGGTATTTAATATGGTAGGCATGCTGGTAAAATTAATTTTCATGTTTTTTCAAGCACAAGATTTCAGTTCTGTCTTTGTTTCTTGGTCCTGCATATCTTACAAGTTCTTTGCACTATGCAATACACTTTATTAACTTTGAAGTTTTGAAGAAATTTGCAATAACAAAATGCAGATGTGGACGGAAAAGTAAGTTGCTAGGAGAGCAGGCAGAGCTGTTACGAACTGCCTCAGGCGGCATTGTGATGGCTGATTTCAGAGCCCAGTAGCTGGCATTATTATTCTCTTGTCCATTGTACGTATTCTGTGAGAGAGAGAGAGGAGGCCTGAATTCAGGTACTGGATTTTGTGTATGATTAAATGACTGTTCTATATGTATGCATTTGAAAGCCCTTAAGTGAATGTTGTGTAAATGGTGATAATTGGAGGCAGTCTCCTTGCAATCCTTACTCAAGCTAAATAAGGTCTAAGGCCAAAGGCCCAAATGTTTAATTGTATTAAACACAGAGGCTGAAAAATTTATTAACTCAGAAAGTGTGTATTACCAAGTTAATTGGAACTGCCTTTAAGCTATTACCAGGTGGAAATTTGACTTCAGGTTTCAATTTTAAATTAAAGCAAAGCAGAAAACCATTCTGTGAGGCTGCTGGAAGGTCTGCAGTTAGAGCAGCGCTTTTCTGCTCTCCCTTGTTTTTCTACTCTGTATAATACTTGGTATAAATGATGGAGAGTTAGAATCAAAAGCTAAACCCATATATAGGGGTCTGGCTTTTCCGCAAGATATGTGGCAAGCTGCACACCCAGGCTGTGGCTGCTGTAGGGGAATGTAAAAGCAAATGAAGACGACCTCAGGTTCTAGAAGGATGTTTTTGTGGGCTGCTTTTCTGCTTTGTTTTTAATCAGTATTCTTCAGTCGCATGTAGGACTGCTTTGTGCTTCTTGGCATATTTTTCTCTTTCTAGTTACGTGTTATTTCAGTTATTGGAAGCAATTTTAAGAGCGGTGTCATAGAGAGGCTGATTTATTCCTCCTTCCCCTCCTTTCCTAGCACACAGAAAACTTTAAAAAACCCACAGACAAGAGTAAATCACAGCACAGGGATTAGCCAGAGTTAGGGATTTTCTTACTAAGATGTAAAGCAGCTCACACTGATAGCCAGTTAGGCACTTTGAGAAAGACATTGCAATTATAACAGCCTTGAAAAATAATGGAGGAAATTTGCCACCCTGTGCACAAAATCTGTAGGCACCCTGCAGATATGATATGAAGAGAAACCACCTTCCCATTGCATTAAGGTCTAAGTTGCTTACCTATAAGTCTCTCCACAAATAAATCAGCACCCAAAATGTTCAGTGCTGCTGAGTGACTTGCACAGCATTCTTGTGTGATGATTGCAGAGATAATTCTGTTTCAGTATCATGTCAGTTAATTTAGGTTAATTTAAAGTCTTTCAACAATTTCCGTGATTCATAGAGAGACAGAATTAGAAATTTACTGAAGTGCAATACTATGATGACAGGCTGTTGCTGTAGTTTATTAATATCCAGTAATTGTGGCCTTAACACTTGAGTGAACTAACGGCTTTTAGCCCGTATTTGTGTGGAATAAGCAGATTTCTCCAAACATCAACATTTAACAGTGGATGCCCAGTTTCTACTGCTTCAGAGTTCGTTTATGTGTAACCATCCAGACACTTGACCAGAAGTACACAGGACACGTGATGTTTCAAGATGTTTCTTTAAGAAGTTGTTTTAAAATATTCAGTTTTGACTTAAAGACTATTTGATGTTTTATATCAGATTTAATAAGTATAAATCCTGTATTAGCAACAGGGGAAAGAGGGCTTGAAAATGCCAACCTGGGTGCGAAGGTTCCTACCTGTATGTCTGTGGAGACACCTCAGCCCTGTCCAAGGCTTTGCCTTTAGACTGGGCTTATGGTCAGGAAAGAACCTTTAGAAATTGTAAGCAGCACCCCTTTGCTGAGACGGTGAAGAAGCAGGAATCAAAGATTGTAAGAGTTTCTGAGCTTAAGTCGTTACAAATACTGACAAAATTATACATTTGACCTAACATGTACCCTTGTATTCTCCTCAGTTAAACTTACTATAGATAAACAAAACACAGTATGTCTTGCCTGCTGAAATGAATACCTTCAGTCTTAGTTAACCATATTTCCTGCTAGTGTGTAGGTAAAAGCACAGCCTCTGCTGGATGACTGCTTTTACTGGTTTTGTAATGTAATTTTTCTACTGAAAGTTACAGACGCCATTGAACATGTTGAAAGATGTACTTCTTGGAGTTTTATGTATTAATCATTCACTTTATTTGATTTCGTTTTGTACAAACTCAAAAGGTATCTTTGAGTGACTTTATGGAAGTCAGGAGATGAAGGTGAGGAGAAGTACAACTTGCTTTGAGATAACATTTGTAGATTTGACTATCACGGACAACCACACTTGAAGCCGGAAAACTCAACCACTAAAATTGGATTGAAATAGCACAGTCATTTGTCCTAACTGTTGGGAATCTCTTAAGCATGAGAACCTAATAACAATAAGATGATAAAACAAGAGAGGAGGATGTGCAGGTAACATAAGGTAACCTGTAATTCAGAGTGATCTGAGGAATGTGTTGAATTTGGAATGCTGTTTTCTGTGACTGCGTTGCAGTTACGTGTGTTTTAAAGTGGATGCGAGAAAGGGTTATGATCCATTCACTGGATAAAAAGAAATTATGAATGTATCTGAGCACCCCACTATATATATTTGCATTTATTAAATAAGTACCTTGCACCAAGCAATAAAGGATAAAAGTTTCATTTACAAAGTGCTGTCATCTTAGTGAAATAAAACCGAAATAGGAGAAATAAGGAATGAATCAGCATTGTGATGCTTTAGTAAGCTGTTGTTAAAGAAACATGATTACAAGGCTCAAACAGGCTCTTCCTACTTGTAAATTATAGAAAAATTAAGAGAGCAAGTTTGAAAAATTGTATTTTGCCAAACAATATTCCTAATAATTATAAAGGGACAGGAACCACATTTAAACGATGGTGGGTATATTGATAAGAAAACATAAGGCTAGCTGGAGAGCCCACTGGTTTACCTCCTGCCCTGCAGCAGATGCTTAGGAGAAAAATCAGGGTAGGTTTCACCAGAGTATCTTTCCAGCAGGCATCCATCCATGCACAGATATCAATTATCCAAGGTCATAAAGGAAACGGAGAAAGAGAAAAACCCTTGCTGTATATATAAGAATGGGCCACCTCTGTCTTCTAGACCACTTTATTTCCACTTCAAAGTCAGTTGTGAGCATGAGAAAGTCTGTGCCGTTCTTAATTTCTTCCCAGTGCTATAACAACTGAGCCACATCATCGTTTTTCACGTATTCGTCCTGACAGCAGCCATGTGAGAGCAGCAGGCAGGTTTTATAGTGGAAGCTGAGGCACAGTTGTGCCTTGGCATTATGTGACAGGGAAGGTTAAAGGCAGGGATTTAAACCTGAATGTCGCTATTTTTAGACTTAAGAACTGTTCCCATTATGATCTTTTCGTGCTTGTGTCAATAACTTCTTTTAGTTCATTTGGGCCAGACACCTAAATAAGGTTACCTATGTATGCCTATTGTATGTGCTTATCTAGTTCACCTCATATCACAACTGTAAATTTTTCCTTCACAAAGGAGACTACTTTCAATCTTAATTTAACCCAGGTCATAAAAACTTTCAGATAAAAATACAAGCTTCCCCCTCCTACAACGCTGCTCTTATTTTTGGCTGCCCTTCTATTTAGAACAGTGGGCACTTGTAGCATGAGGACAGAGATATTTTTCTTTAAAATATCTCAGAGCAGGTGAGTGTTCATAGAACACTTAATTGCAGACATGTGTTTAATAATTCATTTTTCTCAAACCTGGTGCAACTCTTTGGAAAAATAGCATCTACAAGAACAGGAGGAGTAGTATGATTGCCAGTTTCTGAACTAAAATTTTTGGATGAGGTATATTTGATGTGGGTGCTAAATACTGAAAAAGCATCAGGAATAAATTTAATTTTCCCATTTATTTTAAGAAACCATCTAATGATGGGTCTTTGAAATAAAATAAGTTAATATTTGGGTATATTAGTATATTTATGTTGGCATATATTATGTTTTATATTTATATTATGTTTCAGACACTTGAAATTTTTGGCTCTTAGAAAATTATAAGGAAGCACTTCTTTATGTGACTGGTGTATGCTTAATGTGTAGCAAAATACAAGGATCTGTGCTAAATATACATGACTCGGCATAATTTTTCAAGGTTGTGGCTGGTATTCAAGTCAGGTAATGCAAATCATATGTTACTTCTCAAAGGCCATGTTTCACATAAAAGACACCTTGCCAAGTTAGAGGGAGGCTACACCTCTGTGCCTTGGCCTTGAAGGAAATCTGGCAAAGAGACTTTTCTCCCTGGGAAGGTCCTTTCGGTTCACTGAGAAGCTGCACAGCCTAAAAACAACACATGGGATGAAGTGACTCTGAAGTGCTCTGGTAAAGAAAGGAAAACCTGAAAAAGAGAACTGAAGCATTACTACTCTGCTACAGATGTTTGGTAGGACAAATTTTAAAATAGCTGCTGAGATGTTTCTTGGATTTATACCAATTGTTTCACAACAAGCAAATTGTCTAGAATAGCAGAGAACAGCAGTGATTTTATATATAAAACAGGGTGAGAGAGATGCATCTTCATGGTTGGCTGTCCCTCTCCGAGTTGCCCTGCAGAAGGCTGTGTCAGTGGCTTTCCAGCAGACCAGAGATTCTGCTTTTGAGGGCTTCAGGTTGCCCCCCAAAACCCATCATATTTGCTGTTGCTGGGGAGGGCAGACAACAGCCCTACTGACTAGTGCATACCTAACTTGTCTGCTTGTACTTCTCTGTCTGGCTTTCTGTACCCATGTTCTGGTGGATCTCTTAAAATGTAATTCGAGGGAGCTCAGCCCAGGACTCTGCAGGAGTTTGCTGCTGTTTTCCAGCATAGTGAAGTAGGCTCATGTGTGCCTAAATCTCTGCTAGCATCTCTTTTACACCATGAGGTCCTCCTTGTGATTTACTTTATAGGATTATCCAGGAATCTGTTCTTGCTCGGCAAGTGATTTTTTTCAACACTGTCAGCTGTGAAAGGAAAGGCCTTTTCTGCGGGGGGG
>NW_009616789.1:113373-126328 GCF_000690535.1 Cariama cristata
AATATATTCTTAATGGAGAGCATGTATGAGCAAGTTGTTATTTTTCAGCCCCCAGCCAAATAAGATGAAGCCTGTTTCTTTCTGTTGTAAGAAAATACTCTATTTTTCACAATCTTCCTCCTCAGAACTATGTTGTTCCCATAAGTTCTCTAGAATAATTTAGTCTTGAGCAAAGACCAAACAGGGAAAATGTCAGCCAAGAAGGTGAAAGTTTTCCCATTCTCCTGCTGAGGCTTATGAGTGAATAGAAATGATGATAGCAGTAAGTTCCACTCCTGGTGTAGTGGTAACTTGCTTATGAAGTGTGGAGCAAGAATCAGTTTAGAGGGTGAGGACTAAATGTGCTCCAGGGATCTGATAGTGAGCAGAGAGGCTGGAGTTGTTTGGACTTGGAGTTACCACATGACAAATACACCGGTCTGGAGTTGTTACTCCGCGCGGTGGAGTAAGCAAAAGTGGGTGTGATGGGCACGCAGCCATCCAGCACCTCTCCCTGCTGTCACCCAAGATTTGCTCAGGAGGTTCTCTCAAGCTGGTATTTCAGATTTGTCTTTGGAATATCTCTCTTTTTTTCTCTTTTAAACTTTCAATAATAAATCTTCAGCTTTACGTGGTCCTTAGGTCATCAGGGAAAAGACAGGATTTCACTGCGAAAGTCGTTTTGGTTCCTTGTATTTATTTGTAGCTTATTTGAACAACAAACAGTTAAAACTTGGCATGGCCATAATTTTCTGTGGAGTCTCTAGTCATTTTGAATTTAAGAAGACAGGAAAGACAACCGCTAAGTTGCTGATTAAATACTGTATTTTCAGTACATCCTTATTTTTTCTGGTTGTGTTTCTAGGGCTACCCTAAGAGTGCAGACACTCAAAACAGGGTAAAAAAGTCTGCTTATACCGTTACCTGGCCCTGGCCCTGGTAGTTACTGCTGACTGCCCTTTGGAGGTAACTAGTGATGTGTTCTGCAGCAGCTTCCTCCAGGCAGCAGAGTTACAGAGACATTGGTTGGAGGGGAGGTGTGGAGGTAGTCTAGTCCACTTAACATGCATTTTCCACAGACACCAAAATTTTCATGAATGATCTGTCACACTTCTGTTAGCTCTCACTGAGATGAGTTTTGGGATTTGCTGTAACAGTTACCAGTCAGTATAAAAAATATGTATACCCATGCCTGACTCCATTGTCCTGAGGCCAGGACTCCAGATTTTAGGTTTGCTTAATTAGTACTTTCCTTCCATTTCAAAACTTTAAGGCATAAAAATGTTTAAAATGGCTTTGTAGAAATACCCATTCCTAGACTGTGTGAGAATTTGGTTTATACACAGTATACCTTTGTAACCAGTCTCGGTGGATTTAGATGGTTTCCAGAATTCAGTGTTGCTCAATTAAATGTGCAGGGGAAAAAGATTCATTACGACAACGTAAATTCAAGCTGAACAAGGCAGCAGATTTTTTAGGTTTTACTGCAGGTGAACATTCAGTTTCCCTTTGTTCTGGTTTTTAATAGTATTGATTTTTTTAAAATGTACAAAAGTAAAGTAAGTCCTCAGTGTATGAGCTGGGGAGAGTAGGTGTACAGTGAGATGTATAATTGCATTGTGTTCTTCAAGGACAGAAGTTTTTCAATTCTGCTGTATTTGTCATTTGAAAAATTTACACTATTTTACTAAGATCATAGAGTAAATAACAGAGAACCAAAAAACCAAATCAACTGCCGAAATGCAATACAAGATATCAGCTCAGTACATTGCGTAGCAAAACAGTCAATCACACTGCAATCACTAGCAGCCTGAACAGTAAATTAACATTTCACTGGAATAGATGAGGTGAATAAACACAGATATATGTAAATATAAACTAAGTAGAAATAGACATGATTATAGATGAGTAAATATGTGAAATCAGCATCAGTTACGCAAGCACACTTAATAATTGCTTGCTGTTGATGTCAGGACAATGTGCCAAAGACTGCAGACAGCAGCCATCATGTCTTAAAAGGCATTTTCTGGGTTTTTAGCTGTTTCCTTCGCACGGTCCTGGGTCTCCCTTCATCCAAGATGGCAAAATTCAGTACACCTGTGTGTGGTGAATTTCTGTGGTCAGGTCAAGTCCGTGATATTCCTTCACAGAAGCTTGCTGAGGACAGAGCTTGTGTGTCCACTTCTGCGTGGACAGTGCTGGCCTTGGTGGATCCACTGTCTGCAAAGGCCTCTTGGAAATAAAGCTGGGCAAGCAGCAGTAGTGTAGAGGTCCAGGCCTGCAGCTTAGTGTCTCAGCTGTGGCCTCCAGATCACCTGGGTTTGGTGCTGATGTGTCCCCTGGTGCCTGTGATCCATGTGGGCAGTTGGTGGGCTGCCTAGCATACAACCACAGTCTGCATTGAGCATCTGATGTTGCAAGTTTTGAAGGGGTCTGCTGTCCTGCTGCCTCAGGAGTGGCATGCCACCAGCCCCTCTCTGCTAAGTGTGTCCTCACCTGGTGGTTGCTTCTCCATGTGGTGCGAACTGGTCTGACCTTGTCCTTCGCGCTGAAGCTGTGTTGGGTTGACCTTGGCCAGCTGCCAGATGCCCACCCAGCTGCAGGGAAATAACTGCTCCGCTGTAGTGTCTCCACGGGCTGCAGGGGAGTCTGTGCTCGGGCACCTGGAGCTCCTTGTCTCCCTCTGACCTGAGTGCTCACAGGGCTGTTTCTAACACTTTTTACCTCACTCCTTGCGGCTGTGAGGCATTTTGCCCCTTCTTAAACCTGTTACCACAGAGGCACGAGCTTTGCTGTACCCGCTGTGGGGCTGTTGTGGAGCTGGCTGTGGCCAGGACAGGGCAGCCCTGACCTCTCCTCACAGAGACCCCCCTGCAGTCACTCCGACACCCCCCATACACACAGCGAAGGTGTGTGTGCGAAGCGGGAAGCATCCTCAGCCCTCAGCAGGACCTGGTCTGGTCCACACACGTTGGGGTAGGGCAGAGCCTGGCCTCTGGGCTTTATCCAAAGCGGCAATTGGAGTATGTCACTTGGTTGAACTGCCTTGTGTGTTGAGTCATGCTGTGCCATGCTGTAGGGACTGTAGGGGTCTGCATAAGCAGTTATTGTGGGCTGAAACAGAAGGCAAAACTGGGATTAAGGAGGTACCGCAGTTTTAGCGAAGTCTTCGGAGATTGCTGTTTAAGGGCAAAGCTGCGCTCTGCAGCTTCGGGTGGCAGGGGCCAGCTTGCAGCTGCTGAGGGAGAGGCGCCATCTTCCAGTGACCCCCCCGGCTCTGTCTGATCCTGCCCTGAGCCGCTGTGCTCCCTACCCTGCTTTGAAATGAAGAAAAAAGCAGCTTTCTGCCAGGTTAGGGGCCTGAGTCTGCTCCACAGAGGCTCTGGTGACCCTGGAGCTGCTTGTAGGGGTTTGGGTGCCAGTGTCTGGAGGCAGGGAAGGGAGGCGAAGGGAGCGAGGAGCAGAGCAAGGCCTCCTGCCCTCTTCAGTAGCTGCAAGCTGCCGGACTTGCTCAGCTGTAACTTGCAACTGCATTTTAATCTCTTATACATTAGGAAAATGCATTTAAAGATTGTCTTCTTTTGGGGCTACTGAATCTGTATCCCTCCTAGATCAGGGAAATTCAGCCCTCAGTTCATCAAAAGCTTAGGGTTTAAAGCACCTGGGCTTACAAATGTCATCCCCCTCTCCCTCAAGGATATACCTGTGAACATACCCAGAACGTGAAGGTGCAGAACCACTGCCAGCTCTGCTGGGGATGTTGGTTTGGTGTCGGGGTTGAAAAGGTTTCTGCTTTCACTCTTACTCCTTTCTGCATTCCAGCAGCTGTCTCTGCCCCATTTATACATCAGGTTCATCTTTGAGGTGGTTGATTAGAATTGTATTTGAAACGTGACCTTAATGTGGTCGGTGCACTGAATGACATCATGGGTGAAGTCTGTTAACTCCCTCTGGAATTAAATGTTTTAGTGCTTTATAGAGATCTGAGATGATCAACACTGCTCACTTGGACAAAGCAGTGTTTCAAAATGATTGTCGGATCACATACTGCAAAATTTTCTTGTACAGTGAGTGCAGAAGAAAAATACAAAAGTTCAACCTGAATCCCTAGTTTTATCCATCCAAGTCTGTTATGTAAATCCAGAAGATGCAACTGTATTTTCATGAAACTTCTTTTATTGATTATTAAAATGTTACATGATTTATTTTTTTTCCATTTTTGCTGAGTCTTTCAGGCCTGAATGTCACTTTGGTTTCTTTGCTGACTTTCACTTTTAGTGATCAGTTTCTTACCAAGCACAGGCCAGCCTGTGCAGGTTTCCAGATACTTACAGACTGTAGGATTTTTATGTCAATCCATATCTAAAATGAAATTAAATGTTATTATTTGTATAAACTATATCTGTTAATTTTTATGAATGTCTTAACAGCTTTCAGGAAAACCAATGTCAACGTATGGTGCATTTTGTAGGTTTGGTGTGTCAGCTGTTCTGTAATTTCCAGTGCTATGACCATGTTATCAACCTGCAAAAATCCATTTATTAAGAAAATAAACCGTAAAAATGGTTCCAAATTGTCATATACCTGAATGAATGCCCAGGGGGCTGGGGGGAGCCCTCTATTGCCCTCATTTACAGGCAAGCCAGATGGACTTTATTCATTTCAGGAAAAAAAGGTACTCAAGCAGAAACTGTGCTTGTCATGTTGCAATCTGCGCTGAATTGGTGTGGCTGAGGCCATTCAACCTGGATTTGTGTTAGGAGCACCAATTATCTTATAATTTAGATTAACATGACACATTCCTTGCTTATCTGATGATGTGTCCTCATTGGGGTGATTTGGTTATTTTTCCAGGCAAACCAACATTTATGAAAGCTCCTGAAGATCAGATTGGGATTTCTGGAGGAGTGGCCTCTTTTGTGTGTCAGGCAACAGGAGAGCCCAAACCTCGTATCACATGGATGAAGAAGGGAAAGAAAGTCAGTTCTCAGCGGTTTGAGGTAATTACAAAAAAAAAAAAAAAAAAAAAACCACAAAAATAAAAGTTCAGTAATCAATCTAATGCTTGCAGATCTTAATGACACAATGATCATCATTGCAACCCGGGTATCTCTGCATCACTACGATACAGAGTCTAGAGCTTTAGAGTAAAGTAAGTTTCCTTCCCTGCAGCAATGCAATCTGTAGAGCAGGCATTGTCCTTCAAGCCTGACGCTGGAAGCACACACACAGGACGTCCTTCTTTGGATGGTATACTGGGGCTTACAGCGAATTGGATGGCAGATAAGAGTTGGATCTAACAGTACTTTTCTGTTTTCATTGTGAAAATTGATAAGTCACCTCCTTGGCCTGCTATCCCCGGTGGAATTCAAAAGTGGGATGCCAAAACGCTATTGGAAGGCTTTCTAAGTGATGGCTACTGCCATCCCTCTCACAGATGCGCTTGGAAGGGGAACAATTCTGCAGGGTAAATTGACTTCCCTGTGAGCTAGACTCTGAGAGAAAGGAAGAGGGAAGAACAGGTATCAGAAATGCTTTTCGAAAAGGGTCCAATTTGGTTCATATTTTAAATAGTAAATACATTTTCACTGACTTTCTCCACCTTTTTCTCCACTTTCCTTTTTTTGGAGTTGGGCTCTTTTCTCTAAAACTGCCCTTGGAAATGTGACCCTTCTACCATTCTACTGCCTTTCCACTAATATGCTGTCTTTGATGTTTCTGCTTTTCTGACTGAAGCACAGGATGTCTTTGCTGCCCAGAATGGATTGATTCAAGTCACCAATGTTAATCATGATTTTGTATGTGAGCAGAAAACCTTGATTAAAGTAATCAATTTTAATCTTGTTTTACATTGTTATTTTTCCCTAATAAAGGTTAAGTTTTGTTGTATAGTAACCATTTAAACATTCTAATTTGTAAGTAGATACAACCTTTATAGTGAATTTGGTACTTATTGTGGCTGACTAGAGGGCTGTGCCATATTATCTGCATTTATACGAGCAATTTCATACCTTTATTTGCATCAGTTTTTATACATAATTGAGGCACTTTTATTGTGTTAAGAGATGGTGAATAATACGTTTCTTTTTTTGCTAGATAACTATTAATTTTACCTCATTACTAAGCTAGTCTTTAATTGGAGGAAAATTAGAATTCAATTTAAATGAAAAAATGAAGAAATCTGATGTACACACGCTGAGTTATTACACAAAAGAGGTGTCCCATGTTAGCAAATGAACAACATTTCTGGTCTTGGTGACTGTCAGGTCCTTAGTCGTTGTTGCTCCCTTCCTCTCACACAGAATGCTTGTTCAAAGGATAGTAACGGCAAAAGAGCTCTTCTGCTGTTTCATCTCTTAGATTTTTTTAGTCCGAACCACTGAAGTGATCTGACTTTGTGTTTTTTCAAATTTGGCAGTAGCCCTACCCTGTGTAAAGGTTACAGAAAGTTTAGCATTTTGTCACAGTTTCATACTTAATTTAAAATTGAGTATTTTAAAAAAAAATCAGTTCCTTAAAATGTACTGTGGTGATGTTCATATCTCTCTGTCCTGTCTGCTGCTACTTGACCCCAAATGAAGGGGTTTTGCAAGCGGTTTCTCTTAGAACAGAAGGGCTATTCCTTCCCAAGTGAGGAATAACAGACTTTTGGTGGTCTTGGTTACCTTTTGATTTCTTCCTATTTCTCCTGTCACTGCAGAGTCTTGTGGCGCACATTGGTTTTTTCCTTCCTGTTTTCACTCATTTTGTCTTTTCGCTGTGAGAAGCACTCCTAAACAGGGCTCTCGAAAATAGGGTAAAAGTTTTGCATGGGGGTAATGCAGATCCTAGGCTGACGCACATGTGTCAGGATCGGAAGTAGAGCTTAGTCTCTTCATCTCCCCCTGCAGTTCCCAAATGACAGGAGGGAGGCTTGTGCCTTTCCCTCATGCTGTCACCATCTGCAGTTCAGTTAATATTTCCAACTTTACTGTGCTCAGTAATAGGAGAAGGATGAGTTTGGCATTAACAGCGGCCTGAGGCTGTGCCTTCGTAGCCTTACCATTAAGGAATAGCGTATAGTGACCCAGCTGCAAACTAACAATTGCCTCTTTTTTTCCTTGTAGAAGTTAGAGTAATGCATGTTACAGCTTAGCAGGATGGATGGAAAGGCTTAATTTATTATGCTGGGGAAGGAATCGTAATTACATCATTGATGATTTTGCCAGAGTTGCAAAGTACCTGTATGCTGAAGGACATTAAAAACCCTCACTTTCTGCTGGAGTTAGCATGCGATGTAGGTGCTCAAGGTTTTATTCTAGTTTTGTTACTGTTTTTCTGGTAATCCCTCAGGAGTATATCATTCTGCTCTTCCATCAAGGTGAAAGTTTGCACTAAATTGCTATCGGTGTGATTAGTAAAACCATTAATGCAAATATGGTTCAGATGTTTTAAATCATCACATCCACATCTTTATTACCAGGATGATAATTTGTCAACTTTAATTGATTCATAAAGAACCTCATTGGATCTTCATTTATTCTGGCCTCCTCAGAGGACAAATATCTTCTTGACTCTGAAATTTTTGCATTTCTGGTCTTGGAACACTTGATTAGTTGCATGGTATTTTATAGCTTACAAGACTTGTTTTGATTTGGGTTTGGTTTTTTTTTTTATCCCCTGGATTGTTTTGACTTTCAATTTTTATTACAGAAGGTACCAGTAAAGAAGTGCTTTCTTTTCGTTGTTAAAGGTTATTGAGTTTGATGATGGATCAGGATCAGTTCTGCGGATACAGCCCCTGCGTGTTCATCGAGATGAAGCTATCTATGAGTGCACAGCAACCAATAGCGTTGGGGAGATAAACACGAGTGCCAAATTAACGGTGTTAGAAGGTAAGCGGAAAGTTTTTTCACGACTTAGGTGGCAGGAGACATGACTTTGGCTTTGGTAGCTTCATATTGGTGTGGTGCTTTTAAATGACATGGTGATATTCTAGCTTGGTTTGGAAAAGCTGTGTTCTTCCTGTATTGTTTGCTATAGTTTCTCCTAGTGATAGAACCTAATATTTTTGAGACAATCATGAAAGGATTGCAGATTCTGAACTTTCTTTAAAGCATTTTAGTTGTATTGTGTGATTGAGGTGTGTAATTTCTAACTTGGAAGGCTAGCTATAGAGACATTTGTATACTTTTCTCATCTGTTTGCTTTGATATAGTACCCATCCTCGGGATATCTGAGGATTATATCTGGCAGTCAGAAACTGAATGTATGTTGCTGGACCTTCTGGATTATATTGGCACAGTTCTTGAATAGATTTTCAGGCTACTCTTCAGATTTTGAGTTTGATGTGGAATTTAGCTGGGTTTACTTTTCACTGTAGTCATAACTTGTTTTTCTGCTTCTACTGTTAAGAATTGATCTTTGTCTGCTGTATGAGCATGTTTTGTTTTGCTTCCTATGTTGTTTCTTCTAAATGGAATGTTTTGGGGACGAACAGTATATTAGATAAAAAGGCTTCTGATCGGTTGATGATTTTTTTATATTAGATTGTCAGAATTATTTTCTGCATTTAAAGAAATATTTTTTGTCAGCATGTCAATATGTTGTATTATTTGTTTATATATATGATTGAGGTGTTACAAATCCAGGGCATTTGACTAAATGGATTTTTTTTTTTTTTTACTTGCATTTACCAAGACAAGCAGGAAAAGGCTTAGGCAAATTTCTTCTTGTATATGGATTGATGTAGAAGCTTCTGAGTAATGAAAAAACTAGACTGGAAAGCATTTATTGTTGTATGACTTTGAACCAGAGGAGACTGGTTATCCCAGTGGTGAGTGTGCCAGCCACACATGACAAGTTACCTATTGTCCCTTGTTCTCCCATCCCCATTTGTAGCATAGAGGTAATCATATTTTCCTCTTTGCTCTGTGACAAAGAATACATTAAACAACTGTAATGTGCTCAGACACTGTGGTGGTGGGATTCGTAGAAATCATTCAATACTTGATGTGATTGTGTATCTTGTTTCTGGAGCTGGGACGTCTTAAAGGATCAGCTTGCTCTTCAGTAGTAATATTATTAAGAACAAGATAACAGGTACTATAGACTTGAAAATTATTGGGGGGGGAAAAATCAGATCCTTTTTGTTACTTCTTGCCTCTGCAGCCATGTATGTGAGTGCATAAAGCTCAGCGGAGCTCTTTCAGCAGCTTACATGCAGATGTGCATTTAAATGCTTCTTGCAACTGAATTTTTGTGATACTAGATACCTGAATACTCGACTGTTCCAGCACATTCAACTGTTCAAGCACATTCCTCTTTCCTTTGGTTGCAGTTGCCTTTATGTATCTCAGATATGTATGCACATGCACACGCACGCTGATAATTTATTTGCTCTGTGTTAAATGTTCAAAGACCCACAGAGACATGCATTGCATAAAGGAGCACAGCAGTATTTCTTAGCTCTGTGGTGCTTCCACTGATTTCCTGATGAGGTAAAACTTACAGACAACCACATAAATAGGGAATGTTAGGAAACACCAGAGAGAGGAAAAGACATGTGTGCACACAATTTAAGAGCCACAGAAGTAAAAGTCTCTACCAGTCAGACACAGAGCCTGCTTTTCTGTTTGGAAACTTCCTTTAATTGGGAGTAATGCTAGTTTAACATGATCCCATAAGGTCTGCAGGCTGGGGGGCTGTGTTTTCCTCTGTAACTGAAGAGTATCGGCCCCTTGCTGGGCACTCTTGTAATGGACAAAATTAAGAAACATTTGCTGTCTAACAGTTTGTATGTGCCCATGCATATAGAGTTGTGCGCTTGATTACAGAGAATGAAGAGCCGCAAGTGCCTCTTACATTAACTTAACTGATGGAGAAGATGAGTTCCGTTATGATGTATCTGTATTTAGGAAACAATGTTTTATATTTCTCTTTTCTGAGACTTTCTGTGGACAAGTCTGTAATTTTTTCAGACATGCTATCCTATTGTTCTGTGTTATCTGCCTTAGATTATACTGTTTCTGCGTTTTGGAAGTGTGAAAATTTTTTATTAGTAGTATTCCTTTGTTTGCTTATGTGTTGGCAAAGTGGATATTGCAACTCGGTGCCCTGGTTGTGGTTGTGTTTAGTCTCAATGACCTCCAAAAAATAGTGGTAAGTACCTCCCCTCTCTGTTATACCATCATTTTCCTAATGTGGATTTTGTAGAGGTATTTGCAAATGGCACATTTCACATGGAACCCTTGATACCCTCAAGACTGTCAACTAGGATTGGATTTTCAGTCTGCTGCTGGGGTTAAGATAATTTCTGTAATTGCTCTCAGGTGGCAGTTTGACTGATGCAGTCATTCTGCACTTCCTTTCGAGAATTTGACTAATGCAGTGGTCCCTGGTGCATGACAAAGCTCTATCATAGATGTCCTCATGGTTACATGCTGCTAAATACACAGCACGTATTGATTTTTACATTAAAAATCCTTTATAACAATAAGTTTTAATACTTCTTCACAATTTGCTCTTTAGAACATAGCCCTTAACATTAATCCAGAATTCACAGTCAGGGTTTAGGAGGCTGTTATTAGATGTCTTTGTAGCTAACTAATCTGGAGCTTTATTTTATTTAGATTTCTGCGATGTTTTACAGATCAGAGGGAGATAATCCTTTCTAATTGCCAACTTATTCCATTCTGCATATTGAGAGAGAGGCATGAGTTCAGTCTCCTGGAGGAATTGGGAATTCTCACAGAAGTGAATCTCTTTTAACAGTTCGGTTCCCTACTACCCTTTCATTCTCTGCTCCCATGTCTCTTATTTTTCCCTTCTAACTGCAAATCCTGTTGTGACCAAACTACGTATACTTAGTGTAACTGAAATTTATTTCTCCTGTTGATAGTAGGAGAAACAGACGTGCGTATACCTTCTCTTCTCATTTCTCCTGGGTAGCTGATAAGTTGAATTATGTATGAGTCATATTGAACATTTCTATCTTTTTTCCAATTATGACCTGAAGCAGCACAGAAGTGTGTTCCTGCCTGCCTGGCAGAGGAGGAGAGCAGTGCAGGGAGGGGAAGGCTAGAATCAATAAGCTGACACGTATTCCCAAGAAAAGCCTTGGGGACAGTTACGGGCACTAACAAATTAATAAATATATTATTCAGTGGTAATGTTGAGAATTACACAGTTTTTTAAATAGGGAGATTATATGAAATGTGAGTAGGAAGGATGCCAGCGTGGAAGAACATGGCAGCAGACTGGTTGCAGGAGTGTCTACACAGTGTTCTTCCACAGGACTCCCTGTATGTTCAGCATTGCAGCTGTATTAGGAAAGGTGATGATAACAGTGTTTGTCTCTAGTGCCTGTACACCAAGGTATACCTTCAGTCTGTGGTTTCCAGCAGACTCCACCCAACAGGAAAATAGGGAAAAGCAGTGCAAAAAAAAAGTCTTTAGGGGCAGGGAGGAGTATATCAATTCTTTGGGAAAGGAAAGCAGCTCAAATATTATCAGTCCCTTCTCCCAGGACTTTCCAACTTGGACATTCAGTTACAGGTTTTGATTTCCAGAAATGGGAAACTATTTAATTGTAACTGGTCCTTTAATGCTGTGCAAGCAGTCTTTTTTCACTCCCCTCTGAGCTAGAGCATACAGTCATATCCAAGTGACACAGGATATATTCAGAGTTTCATTTCCCTTTGTTTTTAAGTAGGTTAAATGAAAATACTATCTCCAATTTCCATTTCCAGCACAGATCTATGCAAATCCCCTACTCCAGACTCCTAATCATGTGGCACATAGTTATCTGCCTGGAGAGTGCTGCCAGGCTCTACAGGAGAGCAGCTCCTGGTAAAAAGGACAGACGGAAGAGCCAGGGAAAGGTAGCTTGCACACTAGGTTTCCGTCTCAAGGTAACCTGTCGCGTCAGGTTTTACTGGCTGGCTTTGTGCTGACAGAAGTTGGGGAAGTTTTAGTGTGTTTAGTGGAACTCTAGAAAGTTCCCGAGTTACGTAGTTGTCCCAGGGTGGGAAGCACCTCCACCTTATTGTAATTTGCTGTTTACTGAACCATGTCATGAGCTTAATTCTTTCACCATCTGCCAGCTGCATTCCAGTTCCTGGGGTTACCCTGTTTGAAATGCTGTAAATGATAAACATTTGACTGTTACAAATGATTTCTATGGAGAGCTAGATCTCAGAAGGCCTGAAACAATATGCCCTTTTTGTAAACACTCTTCTGAAAGTGATTTTTGTCATTGGAATAGTAAACAGAAGTTAGCTATGTTTAATCCTTGTTTATGTTTGGTTAGTTACAAAAGGATCAGTTGGATTGTTGTACTTTGGCTCATGTTTGTCTTCGTTGCTTTTGCATCTTTTTGCCAAGAAGAATTTCTAGCAATGTGTTATAAAATTGAAACAATTGTAGAAGGGAAATTGAATCCATTTGCATGTGCTCATTCTGATTGTGTAAATGAATTAAGGCTCCCTGTACCCTGCTGCTCCTGGGATTAGTAATATTGTCTTCATGTCTCCGGTTAGGAGAGGACAGGTCTTTTTTCTACATGTTTCATGTTCATTAACTGTTCCAGCTTCCTTTGGTCTCTCCCTGGGAAGAAGGACTACTGTGATGGCAGAGGTCCTACTCCTGTTCTTTGCTCTCTACACAAGTAATCCAAATAGTACTTTCTTTCTGTACGAGGCAGGCAGTTAAGGGACCTCTGTAACTATTGCATTTCCAAAGCTACAGCACAGAGAGACTCAGTGTGCTTCACTGCTTAGGGAAACGTCCTAAAATACAATGATGCACAGAGAAATTAAGAAGCCGGAGTGTGTTTGCATTGGATCATGGCGTGTCCCATGCTTGTTAAAAGGGGAAACATTAAGCCAATTACTCATGGTGGCCTTATTGAGAAGTTTAGGTTGTCACCCAGATGAATGGAAATCCGAGCTCATGTGGACTTACGCTATTAAGGTATAAACAGTGTTCACAAGGAAAG